>NC_058132.1:251107431-251117916 GCF_016433145.1 Gracilinanus agilis
CGCCGGTGCCTCGGCTTTCCCGACCACACAAAGAGGGATGGGTGGCGGCTACGGCCAGCACCAAGGGACAAGTGGCTTCGCAGGGACGCGGTTGCTCGTGGGATGGAAGGGCGGAGCCTTTTGATCTCTTCAAATTAGACTCAAGTAAGCTAACTTCCTGCACCAAGGAGGGAAAGGAGGAACTCGCCGCACTAGAGCCCCACCAAATTTACAGTCTTCCGGAAGTCAAAGGAATATTCCCGAATTTACACGAACTGGAAGGGCAATAGCGGCCCTGAGAGAATGCGACTGCCTAGGGAACTACAATTCCCAGGATGAGACTGAGGCCAAGTGAGATGCGCGAGGGATTCTGGGAGTTGTGGTTTTTGTTCATCTTGAATACTGGGACTTGTAGTATGTAAATCGTGAGTCATCATGGAGTCAACTCTTACTCTTTGCATTTCGCGGTGCTCTTAAAGAGAAATTAATAAAAGCTTCCAGCACCTCTCTTGGACGTACCCTCGTCCTCCCACTCCTGTGTGTCTCTAGGAAAGTCACTTATCCTCGTATTGTTCTAGACAACCCTTTTAGTCAGGGGTTCTCAGACTTTTTGGTCTCATAGATCCCCTTTGGCAGTCTATAAACCCTTTCTCTGAATAATATTTTTGATAAATTACATTTAGAGGTTATTGAATATAAAAAAGTAATTTTTTTCCCTTTCCAAGGTCATGGACCTTCCCGAAGTCTAGCTATAGGAAAAGTTAATTGCTACTTGCTAAATAGATTTGAAAAATGGTTACCAATTCATTTCTCTATATAAAACAAAAGTCACTGAAATAAGCAACAACAGCAATTTTATAAGGTTGAGACCTACTGGATAGAGCCTTAAGGCCAGGAAGACCTAGGTTCAAGTCTTGCTTCTCCCATACAAAGGCCATCTGATACTGTGCAAGAATCATAAATGTTCATCATCCAAAACTATTCTCTAGATCTATAAACTGTAGAGAAAGAACCAACCTGACAGAGGAGAGAGAGGTTTGTAATCTGAGAATTCCTTATGTAGGGAAATCACAAGTTCAGTATCTCTATTTAATAAGGTTGATATTCAGCAAATATACAAATTTATGATTTACTACTGATATCTTTTGTAACAATTTTGTTTAAAAATATGAGGAATTTTTTCAGGGGAGACATACTAGGCTAGTCTCATCATCATTTTTTGAGAGGATGCCTGGCACACATTTGGAGATATAGATATATAATAAGTATATCTATTTCTAGATCTATATATTTTAGATTTATTTATATATTTTATAGTATATATTATTTTATATAAATATACAATTTAAATATAAGTAAATAAATATAAAATTAATTTATATTATATATCTACATGTACAGATACATAAATTGATCTATAAAATAAAATATAAATAGTTGATAATAATTAGCTGATATCAATCAATCAATATTAAGCACCTACCATATTCTAGGCACTGGGTAAGGGCTGAGGTTACCAAAAAAAAAAAAAAAAAAAAAAAAGACAAGAGATAGTCTCTACCCTCAAGGAGCTCACAATCTAATAGGAGAAATAACTTGAAAACATAGAATAAAAAGGAAATAACCCACAGAGGGAAAGCACTAGAATTAAGAGGAATTAGAGAAGGCTTCTTGTAAAAGGTGGGATTTCAGTTGGAACTTACAGGAAGCCAGGGAAGTCCCCAGGTAGAGTTGAAGAGGGAGAACATAAGAGGCATGTAGGGACAGTCAAGAGAATGCCCAGAGCTGAGAGAGATGGAGGGTCTTGTCTGAGGACCAGTGGGGAGGCCAGTGTCACTGGACCCAAGAGTAACTGGAGGAGGGTGAGGTGTAAGAAGATTTGGAAAGTAGGAGGGAGTTTAGGTCATGAAGGACTTTGAATTCCAAGCAGAGAATTTTGTATTTGATGTATTTGTGAGGGGAATAGGGAGCCTGTAGGATTTACTGAGTAAGGGGCTGACAAGGTCGGATCTGCACTTTAGGAAAACTACTTTAATAGCTGAATAGGACTGGAGTGCAGGGAGGAGAGACTTCAGGCAGGCAGACCCACCAGCAGCCTATGGCAGTAATCAAGGCATGATTCTATACACTGCTGTCCAACATGAGGCCTATTGGACAGCTACAATTAGTCAACAAGCACTTATTAACCACTTAATGTGTTCTAGGCATTAACAGGAAAAATCAAAAGAAAGGAAAAATATGATCCCTGCCAGTTCACCTGAGAGAGGTATAGATTCTTCAACATTTCAGACAAAAATTGTTTTCCTGATTAGCTAGCACATATGAAAGATTAGGCCATAGGACCTAACTCACCTGCCTGCTCACTGCCACTGTGATCTAACTGCCACTAGGCATCCAGCTAGCAGGCTTGGATCAATTGGTAATTGTAATTGAAAATGACTAATTAATTACTTAATTAAATGAATGCAATCCCCACATGAGGTTTTCTGATGATGAGATCTCTTGCTAAAATAAACTCAGGCACCTCTGTTATAAATACAATTATAGGGTCAATTATAAAACTAAAATTTTATAGGACAAATTATAAGGATTCTGTAAGGTCGAAAAAGGGAGAGAATTTTAAAAAAGAAATGTTTCGGGGCAGCTGGGTAGCTCAGTGGAGTGAGAGTCAGGCCTAGAGACAGGAGGTCCTAGGTTCAAACCCGGCCTCAGCCACTTCCCAGCTGTGTGACCCTGGGCAAGTCACTTGACCCCCATTGCCCACCCTTACCACTCTTCCACCTATGAGACAATACACCGAAGTACAAGGGTTAAAAAAAAAAAAAAAAAAGAAATGTTTCCTAGACCTTATCACTAACGCCTCTGCATACAACTACACTGGGGAAAGAACATACAAATCCATAACCCTGGCAGTTACCTCCCCAGCTACCAGGATCATCTTTTCTTCTTAAAATTTCCAAAACCTGATAAGGGACCCTTGAAATTTTAGGTTCTCAAAATGGTTCCTTACCTCTTCCTGCTGAGATACCCCAAGATAGTCCCAGAAAAGGGGATCAGGATGGAGATGTCTGTGGCTGAAGTTGCTACACTAATTCATTTCATTTTATTTAACTGTAATTCATATTTTGCTGATTCAATGTGCAAGTGTATGGGGAACAAATATAGAACCTATTCTGAGGCAAGAGGTTTGGCTCCTATAAGGAAAAAATACCCTGTACCAGTGTCTGAGTCATGAAGCCATCTGGTGATTATCCTCTCAGCCTTCCTCTTTGGTGGCTGCTTATAAATCCATATACTTTAGAGATGAACAGAATCTGAGAGATCTCTTGCCAAACCCTCTCATTTTACAGATGAAAAAAAAAAACTGAAATCAAGAGAAAGGAAAAGACATCCTTAATACATCCTTGAATTCTTAATAAGTAGTCAGGGGCAGCTGTGTGACTCAGTGGATTGAAAGCCAGGCCCAGAGATGGGAGGTCCTGGGTTCAAATTTGGCCTCAGATACGTCCTAGCTGTATGACCCTGGCCAAGTCACTTAACCCCCATTGCCTAGCCCTTACCACTCTTCTGCCTCAGAACTAATACACAGTATTGATGCTAAGACAGAAGGTGAGGGTTTAAAAAAAAAGTAGAAGAGATGGGATTTGAACCCAAGCCTTCTGATCCACAATTCAGTGTTCTTTCCTCTGTTTCATATTGCATATCTTGTTATTAAAATAATACATAGGGGCAGCTGGGTGGCAGTGTATATAGAGCACCAGGCCTGGAGTCAGGGAGACCTGGGTTCAAATCTGGCCTCAGACACTTCCTAGCTATATGATCCAGGGCAAGTCATTTAAATCTCATTTCCTAACTCTTGCTCTTCTGTCTTAGAGTTGTTACTAAGATAGAAAGTAAGAGTTTTAAAGAGAAAAAATTATATATGTATATATAAATATAATTAAGTTCCAGGTTCGTCAAACCCTCTTGCCAACTAAGACTCCGGATCTCACAAAAATAATTCCTGGATTAGATTTTTTTTCTTTCATTTCATTTTTCCCAATTATACATCAAAGCAATTTTTAACATTCATTTTTATTATATTTTGAGTTCCAAATTCCTTCCTTCCTCCCTCCTTCCCTTGGATTATAAACAATTTGATATAGATTATACACATGCTATATTTCTATATTTGTCATGTTGTAGAAGACATATCACTGAAAAAACTTGAAGAAAATAGAGTGAAGAAAATGGTGTGCTTCCATCTCTTCACTGAGGTTTGATCAGTTCTTCCTCTGGAAATGGAAAGCATTATTTTTTAACCCTTACCTTCTGCCTTAGAATCAATACTCTGGAGCCATACCTAGAGACAGGGTTCAAATCTGGCTTCAGGCACTTCCTAGCTGTGTGACCCTGGGCAAGTCACTTAACCCCCATTGTCTAGCCATTACTGCTCTTCTGCCTTAAAACTAATATTTTGTATCATTTCTAAGATAGAAGGTAAGGGCTTAAAAAAAAAGATTTATAGAAGCATATGATAAAAATTCACATCAGATAAAAAATATAAGTAGATTTCAATTCAATTGAAGAAATCATGACTCCATTAAAGTATCAAATAAGAACTCCTATAAGTCATAGCTGTTTTGCTTTTTAATCCAACATATTTTGTCTTCAGAAAAAGAAATATACCTAGTCTTTTCTATTTGTGAAAATACTGCTATAATGCTGATAAACGTTTACCAACCAGCTGTCTGAGAAAAAGAATGGATTCATGACACGCTTTTAAGTTGAATCTGCATTAATAATATTTTCTTCCATCCTAAGTCCAGACAATCAAAAAATAATAATAAATCAAGCCGATTTGTAGCATTTGCCAATTTCCAAGGTGTCGATGCTCACGTGGAAAATTTAACGATCAGCTCACAAGGACGGGTTGGAACTGGCTCCAGCATACCACCGCATGTATGTACAGTTTTTGCTAACTTTAAGAACTATTTTAACTTTCCCATCCTAACTCATGGAAACTCGTCAAAGAACACTATGCACTCGCTGAAGTACATGTGAACCAACTAGCAAATCTCCTCTCATAATCTAGCAGTATTATTTTTCTCTTATCCTTATCATTGTTCCAGTCTGTATTTTTTCCCTTCAGAGTGTTTACTATACTGTTAACTTAATATAGGTTTTTTTTTTCATTATTTCCTCTACTTGTCTTGATGCACATATTTTCTCTCTTAGTGTCAAAATAAGGTGATGGTGAATTATGAGCCCCTTCTGAGCTCAGCATACTTTTGTAATCTTGTAACCTTTGGCATGAAGCACATATACTAGTGAATGATGGAGCACTTAAGAGTGATTCACCACTGAGCATTACAGAAAATAGGCTGACGAGTTCAAAAATTCAAGGCAAGTTCCTTGTACTCAGCATGGTGTATATACTGTGCTATCACTTTTTTTTTTCTATTATGTGGTTAAGAAGAGAGGAGATAATGATGGTTTCTTAAAGTTACCTATAATGCACTCAAAACTCTGCTAGGTGTAATGGTTTTAAAAGGTAGAATGAAAACACAGCTAGGAGATCAACACAAAAAGAATCATTTTCAGATAGAGCTAGTGGGGTATGTTCTCTCCTGGATATATACATGGAGTTCCCATTAACTATAATGGGAATTATATGTGTGCATCAAGGGAGCAAGTCCATTCCCCTTCCTCCCCCCCCCCACCACTCCCCAAAGGTGTTATAGCAAAATACTGTTTCTTTCCCAGATCTTCTTCTATTGATTTTATTCACCTGTTGGGCTCTACTAGGGGAGAAAGACCATGGAAAGATAATGTGCCATTTAAAAAAGTTATTCTTTTGTGTTTCTCCATTTTATCTTTCTGATGATGAAAGATGAAGCAATTACAAATTGGTGAGTGAGTAAAATATAGGACAGAGTGGCATGTATTCCAAGTAGGACCCAAAACGATCCATTTTCAGTTTGGAGGCATCAAAACCATGATGTTTCTCTTGGGCAACTATCCCATCAGTTGAGATTTCAAAATTAAAGTAAAAACGAATTGGGAGAGGCAGAAAAAAAAGTGGTGTTGTTATACATATTGTGGAGAGTTGGATATTTAGGAGTTTTGCCAGCCACACATTTTAACAACAATATAATTTAAATCTATAGCTAATGATTATTTGCTGGTGATCATTTTTTGAAATGAAGGATACTAACATAACAATATATCTGTCCAGGAATGTGTGTGTTAGTAAGAGGTGAGGGATAAAATAACCCAGTCTAATTTGTTTGGGGAAGAGAAGGGAGAGGAGGAATAAGCATTTTATTAAGCACTTTCTATATGCCAGACACTGTGCAAAATGCTTTCCTAATATCTCACTTGATTCTTACAACAACTGGTGTGGTATAGGGTAAATGCTATTATTATCCCCATTTTTGTCAGATGAGGAAACTAAGGCAAACAGATTAAATGACTTGCTAGGGTCACACAGCTAGTGGCTGAGGCTGCATTTGAATTCAGATCTTCTCAACTCCAGGACCAGCACTGCATCCACTTTGCTACTTAAAGCCTAGGTAGATAAAGGCGTGAAGTGAGGATATTAGCATACTGTATTTTTACATGTGAAATTAGTTGAAAACTTGTATTCTGTTGGGAAGAACCAAAAATAGATCAATGACTTATCATCTTGGTGTGGGGAAATGTTAGAATCTTTACCTGAGAATCTAATTACATTATTACACTAACCCTATATTGACATTTACCTCCTCTACTGCTATTAGGAGCGAGGGCAGGGACACAACAGGTCATGGTTTCAGAATGAAAAAGCAAGCAGAGCAAAGAACAATGATCTACACCAGTGATTCCCAAAGTGGGCACTACCGCCCCCTGGTGGGTGCTGCAGCGATCCAGGGGAGCAGTGATGGCTACAGGTGCAATTCCTATTAATTGCTATTAAAATTTTTTAAAAATTAATTTCCAGGGGTTAAGTAATATTTTTTCTGGAAAGGGGGCGGTAGGCCAAAAAAGTTTGGGAACCACTGGTCTACACTATTGGGCTCTGTGGGCTGATGGTATAGAAAGAAAGGCCATTGTTATCAAGGGCTGACAACCAGAAAAGTTCTTTCTAGTAGAATTTGTTTCAGGCAAACCAGCCTGGAAACAGCCAGGCAAACTGGAGCACTGCTGGGACGTGATGCAGATGCAGAATGGAAGGGATGAGTGGCATGACTGAAGTTTCAGAACTCTGGAGAGAGAGCATTGAGCCCAGATAGGGAAGAACTTTTCTCTTCTGAATCAAAGTAGGTATATGGGACAGGCCTTTCTAGGTCCTTAAGCTAGCAATCTGAGGAGTCCACTAGAAGAGTAAGTTTTGGGGAAACATAGGACTTGAATTCAAATTTGGACTTTGTCATATATTACCCGTGTGATCTTGTGTAGGTTGAAATTCAGCAATTAGATCAGTCAAAATTGTAAAGGAACCAATCCAGAGCTCCTATGAAGGCCACAACCAGGCATAAGAAGCTTAGTAAAAGGGAGGAGGGAGCTAGGAGAATAGATAGACAGACAGACAGATAGGAAGACAGACAGACAGAAAGATAGATAGACAGAAAGATAAACAGATAGGTAGATAGACAGACAGAGATAGATAGACAGATTGATAGACTGATAGATATAGATAGATAGAAAGATACAGTAATCCCTCATCTATCATGGGAGTTATGTTCCAGAGACCCCTGCCATAGAAAATCTGCAAAGCAGCAGAAGAGCAAACAGACTGATGCTACAGTCACTGAGTCAATCAGCGCCCAGGATACAGAACATAGCGCTGTGGTTGGTCGCCTTTCGTTCAATCATCCAACAGCGTGCCATGTACAATCTCATGTTGGCAAACTTGCGCAAGTGGTAGTGACATACTGCATTTCCACTGTGTACAGTACAGTATTCATCTGCAAAATCCTGTGATATAGAGAAAATTCTGTGATACAGAATTATATTTTTTTAAAAAACCCACAATACAGTGAAGCCATGATAAGTGAACCTTGATATAGCGAGGAACAATTGTATAGCTATAATACATACAGATAGATATGGAGAGAGGGGTGTGTACACACATAGATTATATAATATAAATATAATTACAGCTAGGATTTACACTGAATATTAAGATTTATTGAGTGCTTTTCATATATTATTTGATCCTAAAAGGGAAAAAAGGAGGTAAATACACAGGTGTTATCATAATTTTACAGATGGGAAAACTAAGGCTTATATGCCTCGACCAACTGTTCATGCAACTTATAAATATCCAAGGCAAGATTAGAACCAAATGTCTCCTGATTATAAGTCCTAGGCCCCTTTCGTTCTGTCATGAGGTTCTCTGGCTCTAAGTAGTTGTGTGAATTTGGGTGAGTTCTATAACGTCTTTGGTCTTCAGTTTCCTAATTTGTAAAATGAGAAGGTATGGTATCATGTCGATCTAGATAGAAACCTTGCTTCCCACCCCACCCCCTCCTCCATCTGTTTTGTATAAATCCTGAGGACAGCTTATAATAGTTGTTATTTTTCAGTGTATGACAATATGATAAAGACCATTAATCTATATTAAAGCACTGCTTTTTGCAAAGTATTTACCTTCATATCACAAATCTGTTAGTAATAAATTCTTTTCATTTGTTTGAGCACTTTCAAAAAGTATAAAGACTGGAAGGCTCTTTCTGCCAAATCTAGATCCCTCCCTGAGAAGATTCAGAAAATCCCCTGTGATTTTTTTAAAGTTCAAAAATGAAATTTCTCAGGAAAGTAAAAAAGGCTTTGGACTTACAAATCTTGGTTTAGCTACTTATTTTGAGGGTGACCCTAACCAAAATACTTGATATCTCTGGGCCTTGGTTTCTTCTTCCATAAAAGGAGAAATTTGGACCAAATGATCTCTAAGCCCTCTTCACTCTCTAAATCTATGATTTTGTGATCACACAAACATTTGTATGTCACTTTTCTTTTAACAAGTTCAGTAGTTCCAATTATATGTATTAGCTAATTTAATGGGTTTTAATTATTCATTTTTCTGGGAACTTAATTTCTTAAAAAAACACACAAACTGTAATCAGACCTAGTTTTAATGTATTCTGAATTCTCTGGCTGAATTTCAATGTTCAGGTCTCTGCCTGAAACTCTTATTGATGGAGAGGAGCTATTGACAGTTGACATTGACATATTCACTTAAGAATCCTGTATGTAGTCTGAAGAACACTATACAGCTTCCTTCCTTTGTCTCTATAAGTGTAGTTTCTATTGACTTCATTGGGAGATTCTTGGTAATAGGAACAAGAGAAAAAAAACTAATAGACAGAATAATATTTAGATTCAAAAGAAATTACAGCCATAGTTTCTTTTCATTTACAAAACTTATCAGAGCAACCCTGTAGATGGTGCAAGTATTATCCCCATTTCACAGATAAACTAAGTCCCAAAGAGGTAACATGACTATTCCTCTTGGAATTCAGACAGAATCTCCTTTCTGAGAATACTCCTGAAACTAATAATTCCATTTTCTATGAACTACCTTACTTTACAGATGCACTGGACACACAATTAGCCTGTTTGTAGGAAAGAGCCAATCAGGAGCTTTTAGTGAGTGAAGAGTCTTGCTCACTCCCAGATGTCTTCACAGTGTTTGCTGGCTGATCTTGCTGAGTTGTTCGTTAATCTATCTGAAGCAGTGTAAGCCAGATTCAACCAGTGTTGTGATTGGTCATTGCTGTTCCAAAACATCCAGCTTCTGTGTTTTACCTGTTTCTAGAAGAGACTGTTCATTCTCCATCATTAACCACTCCTTTGTAGTCTACAAATTTAAATTGTCCTTGCCCTGCTTAGGCTATGGGTTTGATTGCATTTGGAATGTGGATGTCCCTGACATGAATGTTAGGTTTTTTCCTTTTTTTTTTTTTTAACATTTATTAATAATCATTTTTAACATGATTACATGTTTCATGCTCCTATTTTCCCCTTCACCCCCCGCACTCCCCCCACCCATGGCCGACACACTTTTCCACTGGTTTTGTCATGTGTCCTTGGTCAAGACCAATTTCCCAATTGTTGGTGGTTGCATTGGTGTGGTAGTTTCGAGTCCACACCCTCAATCATGTCCGCTCCAACCCATGCGTTCATGCAGTTGCTTTTCTTATATGTTTCCTCTCCTGCAGTCCTTCCTCTGAATGTGGGTAGCATCTTTACCATAAATCCCTCAGAATTGTCCTGGGTCATTGTATTGCTGCTGGTACAGAAGCCCATTACATTCGATTTTACCACAATATATCAGTCTCTGTGTATAGAGTTCTTCTGGCTCTGCTCCTTTCGCTCTGCATCAGATCCCGGAGGTCTCTCCAGTTCGCCTGGAACTCCTCCAGTTTATTATTCCTTTTAGCACAATAGTATTCCATCACCCGCATATACCACAGTTTGTTCAGCCATTCCCCAATTGAAGGACATACCCTCCTTTTCCAGTTTTTTGCCACCACAAAAAGC
>NC_058132.1:251120910-251158157 GCF_016433145.1 Gracilinanus agilis
ATCTAGACCTAATCTCTCCCATATTGTTTTCCAAATTTCCCAGCAGTTTTTGTCAAATAGTGGATTCATGTCCCAAAAGTTGGGCTCTTTGGGTTTATCATACACTGTCTTGCTGATGTCATTTACCCCAAGTCTGTTCCACTGATCCTCCTCTCTATCTCTTAGCCAGTACCATATTTCAACTCTTTTTTTTAATTGAAAAAGTTTAATTAATTAATTAATTGAGAAAACTTTTCCATGGTTACATGATTTTCTTTCCTTCCCCTCCAACCCTCCCTCCCCCAGCCAATGTGCAATTCCACTGGGTTTTACATGTATCATTGATCAAGACCTATTTCCATATTATTGATATTTGTACTAGGGTGATCATAGAGTCTACATCCCCAATCATATCCTCATCAACCTGTGTGTTCAAGCAGTTATTTTTCTTCTATGTTTCTACTCCCACAGTTCTTCCTCTGAATGTGATGAATGGTCAACTTTCCATGGAAATCACAAAATACCTCAGATGAGCAAGAAGGAAAAGTCAACTGTGGATGGAAAGCATTAAGTGAAATTTATAGTCAATACATCCAAGGCTAAAGAAGGCAAGCATTTATATAGTCAATAAAAGTTAAAATTAGAATATGAATACACAGGTTTATATATTTGTACCGATCACCATTTTGAATACTATTATAGGTCAGATTACTGTAAAAGGTTAAAGAGTTGGGAGAATGAGAGGAGAGGTAGCAGCTTTCCCTTTCCTAGGATAGACACTAAATATTTGACTCATGTCAATAAACATCACCCTTTTTTTGTCATTGTTACAAGCTATACATTTCTCGAGGTTTCCTCACCTATAAAATGAGAGGATTATACTTGATTATCTCTATGGTCCTCAAATAGGATCCTGTGTCATTCTGGCCAGCTGATGGAGAAAGATCTTGTAGGCACAGAGTTACTGTCCGACATCATGTGTATTATATATACTATAGACAGTCTCCAGATTAATTTTTCTAAGGCGTTATTCTAAATTTCAAACCTTGCTAAAAAACCTTAAATGACCCCAATTACCTACCAAATAAAATTCAAACTCCTCATCTGGCAAAGACCTCCATAATTTAGCTCCTAACTGTCTTTCTAACCTCATATCAGCTTAATCATTCTATACATATCATACTCATACCAATTACATGATATTCCCTGAACATACTCTGTGAGGAGTGGGAGTGTAGGAGAGATGACATGCCAGGCAGAAGGAACAATCAGAACAAAAGCACAGAAGACATGCTGAGCTAGAAATGCTGAAGGGTGGAGATGACTAGCAGGCAGGTGGCAGCTAGGAGCTTTAATTCTGGAGATTAGAGCTGCATATCTAGATTTGGAAATCATCTGTGAAAAGGTAATAATTTAACAGATAATGTCATCAAGGAAGAAAGTATTGAGAGTAGAGGAAGAATGAGGACTGAGAATTATGATAGAAGAAGTACACATGCCAAGAAATGCTTTCAAAGCCAAAACACCCAGAGAGATTAAAATGAAAAAGTTGAACAAAAATCTAATCTTCAAGTACTAATACAAGGAAGTCAGGATTTAATGATCAATAATTTATATATTCCAGATGAGATGGTAACAAAGTACATCAAAGAAATGTCTATTTAAAAATAAAGATGGGAGAGACAAATGTAATCATATTGGGAGATCTTAATAACCTATTATCAGAATATGAGAGATCAAGATTAACAAGGAAAGGGGCAGCTAGGTAACACAGTGGATAGAATATCAGGTCTGGAGTCAGAAGGATCTGGGTTTAATTCTGACCTCAGACTTTCTAGCTGTATGACTGGGCAAGTTATTTAACCCCAGTTCTGTAGCCCTTACAGCTCTTCTGCCTTGGAACCTATACTTAGTATTGATTTTAAGAAGATAAGGGTTTTAAAAAAAAGAACTTGAAAATATAAGTAGCAAAATAGGAAAAATGGATGGAAAATCTCTACAAAGAAGTAGAAACTATGAGAGAGAAAATAACAGATTTATAGTATAAAAGTGCTGACTGTGAAAAATAAACACTAACCCATACCTTTTTCTTTGGTACCCTAAGATTAACTTTGGATTTTAAAAAGGGAGAGTTTTGATATTAAATTTGAAATGCCCCATTTTCCCGACTGAATTAAGTTGCTACTTGCCCTACCCTCTGATTGAGTCAAGATAGTGGATAGAGAAAAGATAATGGGGGAACAGAGGAGCAAGCATGTAAACTCTGAAACCATGTTAAAAGTGTAATGACTCAGATCTCAAGACTCCTGGAGTCTAGAGGACCCTTGTCTCTTGTCCCTCATGACTCCCTGGTGTCTGAAAGACCTGCCTCTTGCTCAGAGAGAGGTCACGGTCTCTCCAGCAGGAGGGACTTCAGAAAAGGACATCAGTAAGAGCATAAATTTGAGTCATGAGAGGAAGAGAAGGCTCTTTGGCTGGGAATTGAGAGTGAGAATGTGTACATGGGTCTGGCTCCCAGACTCTTGGAGGAGGCTTGCTAAGAGAACTGCCAGCCACATGTGGCTAGAGGCCTTTCCTTTCTCTGACCTGCTTTTTATTATTTAATAAATAAGTATAAATTAAGATAGTCTCTAAAGGATTTACATCTTAACATGACAGAGGAAAACTTAATAGAGAAGCAGAAGATAGTAATGGCAAAAGAATGCATAAATAGAGTACAAGCAAAAGTGAATGACCTAGAAGACAAGATGAATTGAAATAATTTAAGTATTACAGGTGTCCCAGAATAACATGACAAATTAAATAACTAGAATTCTATGCTGCAGGAAGTACTGCAAGAAAACTGCCCAGAATTTCTGAATACAGACAATAAAGTTCTGATCTATCAAATCTATTGATCGTCTCTTTCCTGTTCTCCCTGGAAAAAAAAATCATGCCTCAAACTCCAAGGCATATAGTAGTTCAGTTTTAGAATTTAAATAACAAATAACAGATTTTATAAGCAATCAGAAGTAGGCTCTTCAAAAATGAAGGAAAGAGAATTTGAATAACAAAATTGGAGATGAGAATGAAATAATATATTCTGAAATAGCAAAGTGCTTAAGGTGTAATCTGAAATTGCATATCTTTAAAACCTGAGCCTTAATCAATGAGAAAAAATAAGATGACTGTTTAACAAAAGAAAGGCATCTGACCAATTCCTGTAGTAAAAAGGTAAGTAGATTAGTTGATATACAAACTCACCAAATGACAAAAACAAGAAATGTAAAGACATACAATTATCAATAAAAACTAATTAAATAAATATACTTAAATTTATAGATTTCTAAATTTTTTTGCGTGTGTAGAAGAGAATAACAGAAAGGAAAGTTGCAAAAATGAAGAAATAGGAAGAAGTCAGGGACAGAAAGGAGTAGTTCATGTATCCTCTATAAAATCCGTAGGAAAACTATAAGGAGATAATAATTCCTTTTGTTTCTCAACAAGAGGGTTAGATTGTGGGAAATTGGAGGGGAAGCAACGGAGGGGATGGGCTGGGACCTCAAGAATATGAGATTCTGGGAGGGAGGTTTTCACTCCAAAAAGAAAAAGGAAAGGGCTCCATTAAAAAATATTCTAATGGGAGAGATGTGTGTCCACAGTATGAGATGGGGATCTTATAATTAGTTTTGGCAGGGAGAATTTTTCTGAGAGAGAATTGCATCACTTTGGACAGCATCCCACCTCAGGAGAAGAGATAAATGAATCCCCAAGAGCAACCAGATCACTGAGTAGTAATGGAGACATAGAACCAGAGATAGGATATGTCTGCCCTTAGGAATGAAGACTGATCAAAGTAAGGGCAAGGAGTAGGACCAGGCCTCATGACTTAGAACACAATGCCACATAGCAATATTTTCATCTGACATAGTTTCTTTCATAAGTTCATATTATCAGAGAAAAGAACAGTAGAAAGTAGGGAGTATAGGATAAGATCTATAAAGGCAATTATATAGAAATGGGATAGAAGAAGTTCGAATCTGATACTTTAGAAGTTTTACCCTCATGAGAGATACATAATAAGAAAGAATCAAGCAAAGATGTAGTCTATGAATGAGAAAACAAAACTTAGAGTAGAAGAGATAATAATAAATAATAATAATAATAATATAATAATAATAATAATAATAAATAATAAATAAATAAAGAAGAGGACAAAATAAAAGGAAACTTCTTGGAAAAGGGTATAGGAAAGAGAGTTACATAAAAGAGGTAAGAAGAGAGGCAGAGAGGGAAGAAATTTAACCATTCACTTGACTAATTGTAAGACTTAAAATTAATATTCAAATACTCCAAGTATTATATTTAATAAATTTATTAATAAAAACTTAAAGCAAGAGGAAATTAAAAAAGGGAGCTAACTCAGCCACACACATGGGAAAAGAGAGAGAGAGAGGGCGGAATTACATACAACTATATACAAACACACAAGGACTCTAAGTGGATGAAAGGAAAAAGATGCTGGGTAATACTAAAGGAATTCTGGGGAACGTAGTCCTGGAGTAGAGCATTCTAACTACACACTAATGAAAGTGAAATATCAAGATTGGGGAAAAAATAGATAGACATAAATAAATAAGAAAGAAGAAATGAAACATAACATTTATTAAGCATTCGATTCATACTAGGCACTGTGCCATGCACTTTATAAATATTATCTCATTTTATCTTCACAACAACTCTGGGATCAAGTGCTATTATTACTCTTATTTTAGAGTTGAAGAAAAAGGAAACTGGGACAGACAGAGGTTTAATGATTTGCACAGGGTCACATAGCTTGTAAATGATTGATGCTTCATTTGAACTCAGTTTTCTTGATCTTGGCCCAGCATTCCATTCACACCCCACTTATCTGCCTCTGAGAAGAGAAATGAATATAAGTAAATTTAAAGAACTTGGGATAGAGCAAGCCAACTGCATCAGAAGATGGTTATAATTGGTCTCAAACACTTCTAGCAGTGGGATTGTAGGTAAGTCACTGTCTAACCTTTATCACTCTTCTGTCTAAGAACCAGTACATAGTATCTTAAGAAAAAAGGTAAGAATTTATAAAAAAGGAGAGAATGGTGAAGGGGAGAAAAGCCTTCAGGAATAGGAAAACATAAAAGTAGTATAAGCAAGGCAAAGTACTAATTGAAAAGAGGAAGAGGAAGACAATAACTAACACAAAAGAAATGAAGGAAGAAAAATGCAAAGATTGGCCAGTACTGTGTTAATAGAAGTCTAACATTCATATAACAATGCATCAGAACTGAGATATGGTTCATTTCCTAGCCTGCCTTACTCCTGGGGATTGTAGTTCTTGAGCCAGAACAAATGCTAAGGGACTCATGCAGCATAGTGGGGCTAAATCCAGACTCATACTGCTGAGTAGATTTGATGGTTCATAGGTGACTCTACTAAGTCCACAGAAAATCTGAGTTTTCAGAAATGTTGGTTGTTGTTATGGTTGCTTAACATTTTCAGTCATGTCTGGCTCTTTGTAACCTCACTTGGGGTTTTCTTGGCAAAGATACTGGAGCGGTTTGTCATTTTTTTTCTCCAGCTTGTTTTACAGATGAGGATACTGAGGTAAACAGGATTAAGTTACCCAGCTAGGAAGTATCTGAGGCTGACTTTAAACTCAGGTCTTCCTTACTCTAGTCTCAGTAATCTATCCACTATGTTACCTAGCAGCTCCAAGAAATACAGCTCCACTAGTGCTTCTGGCTCCTGGAGGTTGTGATACTATGAGGAAAAGAAAAAAAGGAAGTATATTTCAGGTGTCATGTCTTTTCTCTACCCACTCTATAATATAGGCAGGGAAAGAGAAAGAAGAGAGAACTATGGTTCACTGAAAACAATGGAAAGTTTAGCACTAATCAAACACCCCTCTAATGTAGAATTGAGTATATAACTACCAAGATGACATTAAACTTCCTGGGGCCCAGTTCTTTTGATGAACAAGATCAGTTAAGTGGCTAGTAGCACCATCTGTTGGTTAAACATGTAGAAGATAGAATGTTAATTTTGTGAGTGATTATCTTTTTTTTTTCTTTCCCAGCATTGACATTGATGAATGGTTTGATAAAGTCCCTGAACCTGTCATCTTAGCTGTGAATTTGTGGTACAGAGGGGAAAATGGAGGTGGAGGGAGGCAAAAATCATGAAAATAGCGCTGAAGTCTAAAATCCACTTGGCATAAGACATAGGGGTAAGTTGCCTTATGGATTTCTTTTAATTTTAAAATAAATTTTTATTGATGTATTTTTTAAAACATTTATTAATATTTATTTTTTTGAAAAGTTAACATGGTTACATAATTCATGCTCTTACTTTCCCCTTCACCTCCCCAAATTCCCCCTCCCCCCATGGCAGATGTGTATTTCCACTGGTTTTAACATGTGTCATTGATGAAGACCTATTTCCAAATTGTTGATAGTTGCATTGGTGTGGTAGTTTCGAGTCTACATCCCCAATTATGTCCACATCAACCCATGTGTTCAAGCAGTTGTTTTTCTTCTGTTTCCACTCCTGTAGTACTTCCTCTGGATGTGGGTAGCATCTTTTCCATAAATCTCTCAAAATTGTCCTGGGTCATTGCATTGCTGCTAGTACAGAAGTCCATTACATTCTATTTTACCACAGTGTATTGGTCTCTGTGTACAAAGTTCTTCTGGCTCTGCTCTTTTCACTCTGCATCAATTCCTGGAGGTCTTTCCAGTTCACATGGAATTTCTCCAGTTTATTATTCCTTTGAGCACAATAGTATTCCATCACCAGCATATACCGTAATTTGTTCAGCCATTCCCCAATTGAAGGACATACCCTCATTTTCCAGTTTTTTGCCACTACAAAAAGTGCAGCTATAAATATTTTCGGATGTATTTTTTTAAATGCCATATTTCCCCCAAGATCCATTTTTCTCTCCCTTGAAGAGAGTCATACCATAGAACAAAAAGTATTTTAAGACAAAAAAAGAAAGAGAAACTGGTTCATTACAATTTTGTAATATTCACTTTAGATTTATTTTGTGATTATTCTTTAATATTGTTCTGTTCATATGCCCAAAGAACTCTGAAAGACTGCTTGTCCTTTGATCCAGCCATAGCATTGCTGGGTTTGTACCCCAAAGAGATCATGAGATCATAGATAAAAGACTTGTACAAAAATATTTATAGCCATGCTTTTTGTGGTGGCAAAAAACTGGAAAACGAGGGTATGCCCTTCAATTGGGGAATGGCTGAACAAATTGTGGTATATGCTGTTGATGGAACACTACTGTGTTCAAAGGAATAATAAACTGGAGGAATTCCATGTGAACTGGAAAGACCTCCAGGAATTGATGCAGAGTGAAAGGAGTAGAGCCAGAAGAACATTGTACACAGAGACTACTGATACACTGTGGTAAAATAGAATGTAATGGACATCTGTACCAGCAGCAATGCAATGACCCAGGACAATTCGGAGGGATTTATGGAAAAGAACGCTACCCACATTCAGGGGAAGAGCTACAGGAGTGGAAACACAGAAAAGGGACAACTGATTGAACACATGGGTTGATGTGGACATGATTGGGGATGTAGACTCAAAATGACCACACCAATGCAACTATCAATAATACGGAAATAGGTCTTGATTGATAACACATGTTAAAACCAGTGGAAATGCATGTTGGCTATGGGGGGTGTTGGGGGTGGCGAAGGGGAAAGTAAGAACATGAATCATGTAACCATGGAAAATTTTTCTAAAAAATAAAAAATTTAAAAAAAATATTGTTCTGTTCAGGAAAATTATTTTGACAGCTGAATGATGGATGGATTGGAAATGGAGAAGATTCAGATGGGAGACCAATTAGGACCAATTAAGATGAAAGTAATTTAAGTATAGAAGTGATGAATGCTTGAACCAGGGTTGTGACTATTAGTGGAGATAAAGGGATAGATGGAAGAGATGGTGGGGCTGTTGAAAAGGATAGCTCAATTGAGTAACTTCAATCAGTATATATTCCCTGTGTTCTTTATAGATTTATATCCTCTGCATGTAATTTCATTAGATATTCATCATTTTAATGATAAGTTGTAATTATAGATTTAATAGTAAATGATAGTTCCAGTTATCAGCCAATAGAATAAACATGTATGAGAATCTGTAATCAATAATCATAGTGTGACTAAAATAATAAAGATTCTTTGTAGTGTTTTGCAAGATATCCTTACCAAGGGGAGTTTGTGTATGTCTTCAGTGTCCTGGAATGTGTCCAGATGTTTTAAAGGCTGTGGGTTCATGTTATCTCATTTAGCTTTTAAAAAAAACTACAGAGTAACCTTGGTCATCCTTATATGGTATAACCGGCTTTATCTTCCTTACAGAAAGAACCCCCAGGGATGCTCTACCTCCAGGGAAAAGAAGATCCAGTTTAACCAATCCCTCTTCTGGGGTGAATTTTTGTAATCTGGCACTTATGAATAAAATATTAATCTCTGTCAGCTGAAAAGTACAGAGTCTTAGCCTATACTGGATGTGTCTGTAGACCAGGGGTTGGCAACCTTTTTGACCGTGAGAGCCATAAACGCCACATTTTTTAAAATGTAATTTCGTGAGAGCCCTACAGTACGTGCTCCTATAACAGTACGCGCTCCTGTAACAGCACCTGAAAAAAAATTGACTTTATGGCTCTTGCAGAAAGAGCCATATCTGGACCTCAAAAGAGCAATATATGGCCCTGCTGTAGACCATTGACTTGTGAGAGTTGTGCATTCACAAAAAAAGCTAGATCATTCTCAGTATTTTTCTTTTACAATGTGGAGTGGACAAGACTTGGCAACAGATAAGATATGGCAGGAAGTGGGGTGATAGAAAGGGAAGAATCAAAGACAACTTTGAGCTTATGAACTTGGGGGGGCTGAAAAGGTAGTAGTGTGATCCAAAATTACAAAATTTAGAGCAGTGGTTCCCAAACTTTTTGGGCCTACTGCCCCCTTTCCAGAAAAAATATTACTTAGCCCCCTGGAAATTAATTTTTAAAAAAATTTTAATAGCAATTAATAAGAAAAAAAATAAATGCGCACCTGTGGCCATCACTGCTTTCCTGGACTACTGCAGCACCCACCAGGGGGCAGTAGTACCCACTTTGGGAATCACTGATTTAAAGGAAGGGCAGGTTTTGGAGGAGGCAGAGTTCTCTTTTGGAAATGTTGAGTTTGAGACGACTTTGGGACAACTAAGGAGAAATTTCTAGTAGAATTCCCTGGTATAGAACTAAAGTTCAGGAGAAAGATTAGGGCTGGCTATGATTAGGGATTGATAAATTAATTTTAATATCATCTGTGTAAAGATAATTGAAACCAAGACAATAGATTTGATCACCAAGGAGAGAATATATTGAGAAAAGAAGTTACAATACAGAACCTTAGGGAACACCCCTGATTAGAGGGTGAGAGATGGATGACAATTAGACTAAGAAGGAGCAATGAAAATGATGAGAGCTTGGGGAGGAAATAGAATTATAAAATCCAAATCAGGTAAGTGTATTCAGAAGTGTTGGCAGTGTAAGAACCTGGAGGTCACAGAAGATGACTAGAAAAGGCCATTGGATTTATCCATTAAGGAATGATTAATAAATTTCCTTGATCCTTTACTTCAAGGTATAAGGGACTCCTAAAAGCTAGAGGACTTGTACCAAAAGGAACTCAGATCCATAATATCATATCCCAATCTCTACCAGCCAACTAGAATACCTGGATTTCTGAGTCTCAGAAACTCTAAATCTTGAGCTAAAGGTTTTAGGATATCTTCTCCCCATGACTCATCTCCTGCTCTCTTAGAATTCTTTGACTGAGACTAGCAGCCATCCAAAGCATCATGTGTGACTTTATTTTTAAAAATATTTTATTTTCCCAATTGCATGTAATAATGATTTTCAACATACATTTTCTAAAATTATAAGATCCAAATTGTTTCCTCCCTTCTCTGCCCCCTCTCAAAGATAGTAAACAATTTGGGGCAGCTGGGTAGCTCAATGGATTGAGAGTCAGGATTAGAGACGAGAGGTCCTACGTTCAAATCTGGCCTCAGACACTTCCCAGCTGAGTGACCCTAGGCAAGTCACTTGACCCCCATTGCCTACCCTTACCACTCTTCCACCAAGGAGCCAATACACAGAGGTTAAGGGTTTAAAAAAAATTAAAAAAAAAGATGGTAAACAATTTAATCTAGGCTATACATATATTATCATGTAAATCCGTATTGGCTATTGTAAGATAATACTCATATAAAACAAAAATCCCCAAATAAAAACATAAAAAAGCTAATGTGAAAAATAGTATACTTTGCTCTGTGTTCCGACTCCAATACTCTTTCTCAGGAGGTAGATAGCATTCTTTGTCATTAAGTCTTCCAGAGTTGCCCTGAATCATTGCATTGCTGAGAGTAGCAAAGTCTTTCATTTTTGATCATTATACAATATTGCTGTTACTGTGTACAATGTGCTTCTGATACTAGTTATTTTACCCTGCTTCAGTTCATGTAGATCTTTCCAGCTTTTTCTAAAATCATCCTGCTCATCATTTGTTATAACACAATAGTATTCCATCACTATCATATACCACAATTTGTTTAGCCATTCCCCAATTGATGGGCATCCCCTCAATTTCCAATTCTTTGCCACTACAAAAAAAGCTGCTATAAACATTTTTGCACAAGTAAGCTCTTTCCCTTTTGCCCCACAGAATAGTTGGATCCACTCACAACTTCACCAACAATGCATTAGTGGCTTGAATTTTGGTTTCATTTATCACTTTCCTATATTGATAATTTTGATTTATTCATCTGAAAGCTGCTATATCCTTTGACTATTTGTCAATTGGGGAATGGCCTGGATACTCATACATTTGACTTAGTTCTCTACATATTTGAGAAATGAGTCCTTTATCAGAGAAATTTGCTATAAAATTTTGTCCTGGTTTTTTGTTTCCCTTCTAGTCTTGGTTACATTGGTTTTGTTTGTATAATTTTTAAAATCAAATATGATAAAAGTTATTCATTTTACATCTTATAATGTTCTCTATCTCTTGTTTGCTCATAAATTCTTCCCTTCTTTATAGTTCTGATAGGTGAACTACTTTTATGTTCCCCTAATTTACTTATGGTATCACCCTTTATTTCTAAATTATCTACCAATTTTGACCTTATTTTGATATGAGATATTGGTCTATATCTAGTTTCTGACATATTGTTTTCCAGTTTTCTCAGCAGCTTTTGTAAAATAGTGAGTTTTTATCTCCAAAGCTTGGATCTTTGGGTTTATCAAATGCTAGATTACTAAGGTCATTTACTCCTGTATATTGCATATCTAATCTATTCAATTGATCTACAATTCTATTTCTTAACCAGTACTAGACTATTTGGATGATTAATGTCTTATAGTTTAGTTTAATATCTGGTACTACTTGGTCACTTTCAATTTTTTTTCATCAATTCCCTTGATATTCTTGACCTTTTATTTTTCCAGAGGAATTTTGTTACTATTTTCTTATTCTATAAACGAACTTAATTTTAGGAGGTATGGCAATGAATAAGTAAATTAATTTAGGTAGAATTGTCATTTTCATTATATTAGATCAGCCTACCCATGAGCAATTAATATTTTTCCAATTATTTAGATCTCATTTTATTTGTGTGAAAAGTGTTTTGTAATTGTGTTTATATACCTCCTGTGTTGATCTTGGCAAGTAGATACCCAAGTATTTCATATTGTTATTTCATAAAGTTATTAATTATTTCAAGTAGTTTTTAATTGATTCTCTAGGATCTCTTAAGTATATCATTATATCATCTGCAAAGAGTGATAGTTTAGTTTCCCATTGCCTACTTTAATTCCTTCACTTTTAAAAAATTCTCTTATTGCTAAAACTAGCATTTCTAGTGCAATATTAAATAATAGTGGTGATAATGAGCATCCTTGCTTCACTACTGATCTTATTGGGAAGGCTTCAAACTTATCACCATTGCAGATGATACTTTCTGATGTTTTTAGATAACTACTACTTATCATTAAGGAATGGGTCATTTATTCCTATGGTTTCTAAAGTTTTTTAATAGGAATCAGTGTTGTATTTTGTCAAAAGCTTTTTCTGCATCTATTGAAATAATGATATGATTTGTTAGTTTTGTTATTGATATGGTCAATTAAAGTCAATTTCCCTCAATTAATTTATATAGTATTGGGATCAATAGTTCTTTAAATGTTTGATAGAATTCACTTGGGAATCATTAGGTCCTGGATACTTTTTATTTAGGGAGTTCATTGATGGTTTATTTATTTATTTTTCTGAGATAGAATTATTTGATTATTCTATTTCCTGTTTTGTTAATTTGGACAATTTATATTTTTGTAAACATTCATTTCACTTAGATTGTCATTTATTAGCATATAATTGGGCAAAATAGCTCCTAATGATTGCTTTACTTTCCTCTTCATTGGTGGTGAATTCACCCTTTTCATCTTTGATACTGATAATTTCATTTTCTTCTTTCCTTTTTAAATCAAACTAACCAATGCTCTATCTATTTTATTTGGTCCCCCCAAACCAACTTATAATCTTATTTATTAGTTCAATGTTTCTCTTATTTTCCTTTTTATTAATTTCTTCTTTGATTTTTAGGATTTCCAATTTAGTCTTTAATTTGAGATATTTAATTTGTTCTTTTTCTAGTTTTTTTTTAGTTGTATGCCCAATTAACTGATTTGGCTTTTTCTCTGTTTTATTGATGTAAAGTTTTACAGATATACATTTTCTCCTAAGTATTGCTTTGCCTGTATCCCATAAGTGTTGATAAGTTGTCTCTTTGTTGTTCTGTTTAATGAAATTATTGGTTATTTCTATAATTTGTTCTTCAACCCACCACTTTTTAGAATTATATTAGTTTCAAATTAATTTTAAATTTGTCTTTAAATGGACCCTTCTTAATTATAAATTTTAATTGCATTATGGTCTGAAAAGGGTGCATTTATTATTTCTACTTTTCTGCATTTGGTTGTGAAATTTTTATGCCTTAATATATGATTAATTTTTTTTAACCTTTAATTTCCATCTTAGAATCCATACTATGTATTTGTTCTAAGACAGAAGAGTGTTATGGGCTAGGCAATGGGGGTTAAATGACTTGCCCAGGGTCACACATCTAGGAAGTGTCTGAGGCCAGATTTGAACTCAAGATTTTTATCTCTGGATCTGGCTCTCAATCCTCTGAGCCACCCAGCTGCCCCTATATAATTAATTTTTGTGAGGTGTCATGTACTACTCAAAGAAGGTATGTATTTTTCTATTTCTTTTTGGTTTTTTCCAGAGACTATTAAATACAACTTTTCTAAAA
Source organism: Gracilinanus agilis (assembly GCF_016433145.1). Lineage (NCBI taxonomy): Eukaryota > Metazoa > Chordata > Mammalia > Didelphimorphia > Didelphidae > Gracilinanus > Gracilinanus agilis. Next base: position 251,134,285 of record NC_058132.1, read on the forward strand.
TTTCTTTCACTTCTTTCTTGTTTATTTTTTCAATCAATTTATCTGGATCTGAAAAGGGGAAGTTGAGGCCCAGCACTAGTATAGTTTTACTGTCCATTGCCTCCTGAAGCTCATTTAATTCTCCTTTAAAAATTTGGCAGCTATCCCATTTGGTGCATATGTGTTTAGTATTGATATTACTTCATTGTCTGTGGTATTTTTTTTAACAAGAGGTAATTTCCCTCATTATTCTCTTTTAATTAGATCTATTTTTGTTTTAACTTTGAGTGAGATCATGATTGCTACTCCTGCTTTTTTTTACTTCAACTGAAGCACAATAAATTCTGTTCCAGTCCCTTACCTTTACTCTATTTGTGTCTCTCTGCATCGAATATGTTTCTTATAGCAATATATTGTAGGATTTTGATTTTTAATCTACTCTGCTATCTGCTTCTGTTTTATGGGTGACTTTGTCCTGCTTATGTTCACAGTTGTGATTATCAACTCAGTATTCCCCTCCATCTTACTTAACCTTTTTGATACTGCTCTTTCTCTCTCCTTTTACTGTCTCTCCTCACAAGTGTTTTCCTTGTAATCACCACCTTCCACTTACCCCTTCCTTCTGTTACTTCTCACCTCGTCTTATTCTCCCCTACTTCTCTATATGACAAGATAAGATTCTATACTCAAATGAATATGGCTATTATTCCCTCTCTGAGTCAATCGTGATGAGAGTAAGGTTTAAATATTGCCCATCACCATCCTCATCCTTCCCTCCACTATAACAGTTTCTTTGTGTCCCTTTAAGTGAGATAATTTTCACCACTTGATTTTTTTTTTGCAGATCATATCATCCTAATCAACTTATTCCTATCCCCTCTATCTATGTATACTCCTTCTCACTGCTCTATTGCTAATAACTAAGAGTTTAAAATATCATCTTTCCATGTAAGAATATAAATAGTCTGATCTTATTGAATTTCTTAAATTTTCTTTCTTATTTACCTTTTTATGCTTCTCTTGAATCTTAGATTTGAACATTATATTTTCTGTTTATGGCTAGTCTTTTAATCAGGAATGCTTGGAAATCTTCTATTTTATTAAATTACCACCCCCTCCTCCCCGGAAAGAATATACCCAGTTTTACTGAGTAGGTGATTCTTGGTTGTAAATCTAGTTCTTTTTGCCTTCTGGAATATTATATTCCAAGTCTTCTGATCCTTTAATGTGAAACTCCTAAGTTTTTTGTAATTTTGACTATGGCTTCATGATATTTGAATTGTTTCTTTCTATATGCTTGTAGTATTTTTTCCTTGGCTTGGGAACTCTTGAATTTGGCTATAATATTCCTGAGAGTTGTTATTTGGGAACTTATATCAGGAGGTGATCAATGAGTTCTTTCAATTTCTATTTTTCCTTCTTGTCCAACAATATTAGCACAGTTTTCTTGGATAATATGTCAAGCCTTTTTTTTTTATCATGTCTTTCAGGTAATTCAATAATTCTTTTTTTTTTAATCTTTACCTTCCATCTTAGAATCAATACTGTGTATGGGTTCCAAGGCATAAGGTAAGGGCTAGGCAATGGGAGTCAAGTGACTTGTCCAGGGTCACACAGTTAAGAAGTGTCTGAGGCCATATTTAAACCTAGGACCTCCTGTCTCTGGGCCTGGCTCTCAATCGACTGAGCCACCCAGCTGCCCCTTAATTCAATAATTCTTAAATTGTCTCTCCTGTATCTGTTTTCCAGGTAAGTGATTTTTTCATGGAGATCTTTTGTGTTTTCTTCTATTTTTTTAATCTTTTGATTTTTGTCTTATTGTTTCTTGATGTCTCATGTAGTCATTGGTTTTGTTGTGAGGATTATTTAAATATTAGTTTATATATAGCTAATGTGGACCTAGCAGGAAGGGCTGAAGAATTCCACATAGAATGGGTAAGCAGGAAGTGGCTTTCACTCTCTGAGTGGTGGTTGGGGACAGGCAGTAACTGATTCCCTGGGAGATCTCAGAGGTAGGGAAGATGTACCCAGATCCCCTGGGATCCTGGAGAGTGGTGAAGGCTTACAACAGAGGACATCAGACCTGCAGAGCAGCACCGAGTAGGGAGTGGTTTGTGATCGGGTGGACAGCATTGCAAACTTTCTCTCCCTACCCGGATACCTTGGATCATCTGTTCTGGTGGAGTTGACTCCTGGCATCCTGAAACCATCCCTGGATTAGCCATGAGATCCCAAGTAAAGCCATCCTCAGGTCCTTATCTAAGCTGACCAAATCTGGCTGGAACCAGGTTGGGAGGAACTTTCCTCCTGTGACTCCAGTACTGCTTTCTTTGGGCCCTGTCTTGATTAGATCTTAGAAGAGTGTAGTTAAGTCCCTTTCCCTTGACCCTGTGGTTTGCCCATAGTCTGTTAGTGTAGAAAAAACCCGATTCCCATCCTTTACCTTGGTTTGTCCCTGATTAAAATGTGTTATTAAACTCTTGCCTTTACTTATGATGCTGGGTGGCAGTTGGAGGCCAACAGCCATTTCTGTTACAGACATCCAAACAGCCATTATAACCCAGTCTCCCTACTTATTGGGCCCTTTCCTGTCATTCCTGTCTCCCACACACGCACCTGGATCCATATTTACTGTTTAATGCACCTTTCCCTTGGTTTCTCCCTTAACAGTTTCTACTCGCTCACTTGTAATTTTTAAAAAATTGTTTTCTTTGGTGAGCTTTTGAACCTCCCTTTCCATTTGGTTGATTCTGCTTTGTAAGAAATTCTTTCATTTATTGGATTTTTGTACCTTTTCTCCATTTGGCCGATTTTGTTTTGCATTGCTTTAATTTCTCTTCCCTGTAAGTACTATATAAATGTTAGTTATTGTTACTGTTGTTATTCATCCAAGTGATCACTATGTGCAGAACATTATATTGGATAGAATTGTTGATAGTTACGAAGAAAGAAGTTATACTTCTCTTCCCTACTTCCTACAGTCTTATAATCTAAATGAGGCGATAGTATTAAGACATACAAAACAGCATTTTAATATATGTATTAGAGAACTTTCCTAAACCAGTCAGGCTGATCTGTCATTGTGCTGGATTGGGGGAAAGTCTCTCCTTCATCCTTTCCTGGAAGTGTACCTTTCTTAGCCCACTCCTCCCTTAGAGGATTACAGCCCACTCCCACAAAAATAAAATGGTACCTACCAGTAATTTAAAAATGAAATTAAAATTTGTCTTATGTTGTTGGTTTACAGGCTTGAGGCCTCTTATCAGCTTGTATCTCAGGAGGAATCTGGGCCCAAATATTATTCTCTTTCTCCCTCTAATAAAGTATAATCTTAGTTATGTGTGCTTTGACTCAGTTATACTCCCTCTACTCCTAGCCAGTTTAGTATTGACAAATCCAAATTAGATTTCTCAGACTTCCTGTATTTTAAATTTGCTTCCCTTTGGGTTTGTGTATTCTTCATTCTCAATCTCACCCTTTGCATTCAAGTAAGAAGAAACTGTATAGCTTAGAATGGCCATTCAGATTTTCATAAGATTGTCACACAAAAAATGCTTAAAGCAAAATAGTTTGCATAATTAGAAATTTCAAAAGTGGTCATATTTTGCAACTGCAAGAGGAGGAAGAGAAGGCAGGAGTAGCATGGCTGGCTTCTCTTCCATTCATTTCTATGTTACTGAGTGGGTAAGTAGAATGGGAGTAATGTATCTTAAGTCAGAAAACTTTTGAGGAATTCTCCAAGATAGTCTCACTAGAAACTCTTCTGGTGTCTGAGATGGTCCCTGGCATGCTCTGAAATGTCTCTGCTTAGCTCTCTGAGGCTTACACTTGTCAGGAGGTGAGTCAGATGCCTCTTAACTCAACCTACATTGGCAAAGTCCAGCATATCAACTTCAGCTGGGTTGCCATTACCATTTCAAGCTTTCCTATTCTTCATTTATCTGCCAAGGTTAAAGTCTCTGGTTTTCCCTGCTTACTTCTCTGTGTCTTACTTGCTTATCCTGTCTTGTCCTCCAGACCTCTAATCTAAAAGCTTCTTCCTGAGATTAGGGTCAGGGGTACTCTGGGTAGTTTGCATTTAGGCCAAGTCTGAGATCCCCTTGAAGCACTGGGAATATCAATAAGGAAACTAAGTTGCACACAGTCTTCCTCTCTCCCTTTGTTCCATGTCCAAGCTTACAATCAAATTGGGGAAATAACATGAAAACATTTATAAAATAAGCAATTTGAAGCAGGTGGACCCACTAGGAGACTATTGCAGTAGTCTGGGCATGAGATGATGAGAGCCTGCACCAGAGTGGTAGCAGCATCAAATGGCTGTAGCTATAAAATCATGAGATTAGTTTTTTTGTGTGATTTGTGGAAATCCATCGCATCTCAATTTATAGTCACCCCTCTTAGATAATTAAACAGTTATACTCCCCATACTCTAGGAATCTAAATCTGGAGTCTAAGTCACAAATCTACTGTACCAAAATGTCTCTTAACAGGACATGTCCTAAGCTATAATGAACAGAATTTTCAGCAGGGGAAGAGTGAGTTGTAAGAAGAAACTTTAAGGGTAGCCTAGTGGAGAGAAAGTATATTTTTAGATGTGTCATCTCTTCTACCTTACTTTTGCTTTTGCTAGTTAATATTAACAGGGATGATCGTGGACTAGCAGAAATAGCTTGGATTTGGAAGATTATAGCAATGTATAGTTAGGGAAAATCCACTAGAACAGCTTAGTTTGTATACCTCTTCTAGAAATTTTTGCTTTAAAAAGATGACTGCTTAGACAATCTTCTTTCAAGTGTTATGTCATTCTTCAAAATGGATGCTTTTCCAAGATGAGATGTGTCTCGTCTATTTCCATTAACAAGTATTTTTTTCCTCTTCAATGTGGTAATGGAAGTGCTCATAAATCACCTCCCTAAGGAATAAAACAGTTTTATTGATCTCTGGATTTGTCCAGTTATTTTAAATGAAATACAGGTGGTTATTAAAATCAACAAGGGTTGTGTAAGACCTGCAGATCAAGAGGGATGCCAAGTCCCTCTGAGTGTTCCACCAGCCTTCGTAATAATAATAGTGTATATCTCAGTACCTCATTTGGTTTCTTGATACTCTCATACACATGAATGGTGGATCCTATGCATTCTCTCTTAAAAATAGTGTTATTTATCATGAAGAATGCAGTGTCATTGAAGCTTTCTGCAGTTCTGAAAGCTACCTTTTTAGCAACCTGATTTGAACTGAAATTTTTTACACATTCGTTAGCTTTAGGATCAATAGCAATCATAGAGCTATTATCCTTGCACCATGAATCAATCAAGGTAAAGGCTAACTCTAGAACTTTTTAAGAGGGAAATACAGTCCACAAAGGGAGCAAGAAGATTTAGCTTGTTGGCTTCTGGAATCATATTTTTAAGTTTTTTTAAAATTTAACAACAGTCTACTTTTTCTCCCTCCCAATTCCTTCCTCACACCCCCATTGCAAAAGGAAGAAAAATAAAATTCTTGTAACAAATATGCAAAATCAAATAAAACAAATTTAAGTGTAGTCCATGTTTTAAAAACATATATTTCAATCTATATCCTGAGTTCATCACCTCTCTTTCAGGAGCTAGATTGTTTCCTTCATCGTGAGTACTCTGGAATCATGGTTATTTAATGCATTGATCAGAATTGTGAAGCTTTTCAGAGTTGTTTGTCTTTATGAAGTTGTCACTGTACAAACTGTTCTCCTGGTTCTGCAAATTTTGTGCTATATCAGTTCCTGTAAGTCTTCACAGGTGTTTCTGAAACCACCCCTTTCATCATTTCTTACAACATATTCTATTACATGCATATACCATAATTTGTTCAGCCTAACTGATGGATACTCCTTTGTTTCTAAGTCTCAGAATATTTTTAATATATGGGTTCTTTCTTCTTTCTTTAATCTCTACCTAGTTAGAGGTATTGCAGCATCAAAACTTATGTATATGAAACTTAAAAGCTTTTTGGACTTAGTTCTAAATCGTTTTCCAGAATGAGTGAATGAGTTCACAACTCCACTGACAGTGAATTAATGTAATTGTTTTACCACAGCCCTTCTAGCATTTGTCATTTTCTTTTTATCAACCCGTGTCAACTTTGTGAGATGAATTCTGAGTAGTTTTAATTTGCATTTCTCTAATTATTAATGTTGAGGTTATCTCTCAAAGATAGTACAGGGCACCCATGTATGACTCACAGGGAGGCTCACAGATATATATCTCTTCTACAATATAACCTATAACTAACATTGAGATCCTCAAAAAGATTCTAAAGCATTCGAGCCTACTAGGGTCCAATCTGTACTGAAGAGTTCTAGGTTATTGCTCTTAGCGGCAAGGCTGAGCTGATATATAGCATGACCACTCTTTGTAGATAACGGGGGGCTTTAATTGAACACCATTTCCTAAAGCATGTCTTTTTCAAAATTGATCCTTAACACTGCACTGTATTTAGCTGAAACCATTAGGGTCCAAGCTAGAACTCTGATGTGGTAATAATCTACAAATGGCAACTTATTGCAGCATTCCTTCAACTTTGGGGCTAAATTATGGCTCATACTTATTTAGTGATTTCAGATTAACAAAGCACTTTATTCATAATAATCCAGGGGTAGGTACTGCAAATTTTTTTTGCCCCATTTTGTAGTAATAGAAAGAGACAGAGAAGCCAAATGACTTCTCCAGGGTCAGAGTTTGTAAATGATAAACCTTGAACTTAAGACCAAATTTTGTCATTATTTATTTATTTATTTTAAGCCCTTACCTTCCATTTTAGAATCAGTGCTGTGTATTGGTTTGAAGCAATGGGAGTTAAGTGATTTGCCTAGATGCTGCTAGGAATCTCTGAAGTCAGATTTAAACTCATTACCTCCTCTTTCTAGGCCTGGCTCTCAACTTACTTAGCCACATTGCTGCCCTCTTATTTATTTATTTTTAATAATTTCTTCTTAAATTTTGAGTTCCCACTTCTTTTCCCTCCCCTCAGCCTTTCCCCTGACCACTGAGAAGGCAAGCCATTCGATATCAATTATATATGTAAAATCATGTAAAACATTTCCATACTGGCCATATTTTTAAAAAGCAAGAAAAATAAAATTAGAAAATTATATTTCAATTTGTTCTCAGTGTTCATCAATGCTCTCTCTGGAGGGAGATAGCATTTTTTTTCATTATGAGTTCTTTGGAATTGTACTGGATCTCTGTATTGGTCAGAATAGCCAAGTGTTTCACAGATGGTCATCAATGCAGTATTGCTGGCACTCTGCCCAATGATCTTCTATTTCTTCTCACTTCACTTTGCATCAGTTCATATAAGCCTTCCCAGGTTTTTTTGAAACCACTCCATTACCAGTTCTTATAGTACCCCATCAAAACCAAATGCTACAACTTATTCAATTGTTCACCAATCAATGAGCATCCCCTCAATTTCTAATTCTCTACCACCCCCCAAAGACCTGTTATTAATATTTTTATACAAACGAGTTCTTCTATCTTTTCTTTGTTCTCTTTGTGATACAGACTTTATAGTGGTATTATTGGGTCAAAGGGTATGCATAGTTTCATAGTCCTTTGTGTCTAAAAACAGAAATAAGACTTTACAACTAATGTAGGAGTTTCTTCTAAAGCAGTGATCCAGGAGAAGCTAGGTAGCTCAGTGGATTGAGAGCCAGATCTAGAGATGGGAGATTCTGGGTTAAAATCTCAGACACTTAATAGCTGGGTGAGCTTAGGCAAGTCACTTAACCCCCATTGCCTAGCCCTGACCACTCATCTGCCTTGGAACTGATACACAGTATTGATTCTTTGATGGAAGGTAAGGGTTTTAAAACATAATAAAATAAAGCAGTGATCCACAAGCATTTCAGGTTTTGGACCATTTTTGACAAGGAAAGTGCATCACAGAAGTTTAACATAGCCTTTGTCAGAAACAAAAATGTAATTTCCAAAATTGTCCAGTTGTGCCAGGAGGAATTTACACACCAAGTGTAAATGGCTCACTGCATATTAGCCTGGGTCGGCATGGCTGTGCAAGTCTTGAGCTTGAAATATACAGATCAATTTATGAACAAGTTTGAAACACAGCACAGTAGCTTTTTAGTTGTTGCTATGCTTTCTTTCCATTTCAGGTCTGCAGTTAAACAACAAGGAAAGGATAATCATTAGAGCCCACCTAAGTTAGTCTGTTTATTGAAAGGCCGTTTTATTCCCTCTAATCAACTGGAGTTTGATCTTGGAGATGGAAATCAATTTCGTATTTGACTTCCTCTCAGGCATAAAACCTCTAACAAAAAAAAAAGCAGCTTTTAAATGGATTCCTCTCTATTTTCTGAGATTAACATTTCATAAAAGGAATAAAGGCTGTTCAAAACCAACTTTGGATAAATCCGACTAAAAAGAATCCACTTAAGTCCAGTATGAAAAGGATGCCCCCAGTGCTCATCTAGATGCCCTATTTTCATGTTACAAAAACGTATCCTGCAGCATTTTTGCCTTTGTCCATAATAAGCATATCTAGGTGTGGCTACAGCATTCTCTGCAGGTATGTAATCCTTTCTCCAAACGACAGTACATGAAGATAGCTCTGAATTTAAGCAATTGGTGTGCCTAGATAAACATCCCAAGGAATGACTGTGAGGATCTGATTATACTTTAAGAATCTTCTCCAGTAGTTATTTGTCTGTGTGTAGAGGCTGGAGTCTTCCCTTCTCTCTGTGGAAAGAAGTTGTCACAATGAATTCAGGAGCTGCCCTAATGGTTACTAAACTATCAGGGCAGCACAAGCACTTTCTCAGCCTGGCAGATGAACTACATATTGGGCTTTCAGGTGTGGCTACGGAGAAAAGAATATGGGGAGGCTACAAAAAAGAGTTACATATTCTTGGGAGATGCTATTAATCAAAGCTCATAGGTAGATGAAGCCATCTCACACAGACCCTTATGCTTCTACTTGCTGTGATGGCAGCCCTGGAAGAAGAGATGGATTCTTGCCTTTCCACCTCCCTTGTCATGTAATGTCTGACAGAAGACTGGATGATGCATGGACAATGGGGTCTTTTGTTCTTACCACAGTCAGACACAAAAGGAGTGGCTGTGCTGAAATTCATGTAAACAGAGCAAAAAAGAAGTTGAGAAGAAGGAGATGAGGCAGGGATACTGAAGGCTGATGGTTGGGGTGAGTGAGAGGGGCTTGAAGGAAAAGAGAGGAAACCCACTAAACACTGATCCATCAGATGAGGTCAAATATCTTGTGCTACTCCATAAGTAAGGAGTTTGGGAAGCTCTGGAGGTTGACTAGGCTTGGCTTCACTCTTTAAAAAAATTATTGTTGAGAATCTACTATGTTTCTGTTATGGACAGAATAGGAAGAAGATGCAGTGTGCAATTTTTTTTTTTTGGAGTTTTCTTTTTTTAATTAATTAATTTTATTTAGAATGCTTTCCCATGGTTACATGATTTATGTTCTTTCCTATTCCCCAAACCCTCCCCCCACCCCGCCCTGTAGCTGACATGCAATTCACTAGGTTTTACATGTATCATTGATCAAGACCTATTTCCATATTATTGATAGTTGCACTAGGGTGATTGTTTAGCATCTACATCCCCAATCATATCCCCATCAACCCATGTGTTCAAGCAGTTGTTTTTCTTCTGTGTTTTTACTCCCACAGTTCTTTCTCTGGATGTGGATAGTTTTCTTTCTCATAAGTCCCTCAGTCTTGCTCTGGATCCTTGCATTGCTGCTAATAGAGAAGTCTGTTATATTCAATTGTACCACAGTGTGTCAGTCTCTGTGTACAATGTTCTCCTGGTTCTGCTCCTTTCACTCTCAGTGTGCAATTTTTAAAAGGTGGGGAGACTAGGGAATTTAATTTAAAAGGTGGTTGAGTCTAGGGAATTTAGTCGAAGGGAACACATAATTATTAACCATCGAAAATTCTAGGTGAATAATTTCCTCCATAGATAAATTGTTTTTTGAGAAGGCTGATCCATAAAAAGTTTTATCCCTTGGCCTAGGGATGAGAATACTTGATTTGTAGTCAGGAAGACTTGGCTTCAAATCCCAATTCTGACACCAGCTAGTCATTTTAATCAATTCATAAATATTTATTGAGTATATACCATGTTCCAACTACTGTGCTAGGAAGTATAGAAACACAAAAATAAAATAGTTCCTGTCTTCAAGAAGCTTACATTTGGAAGTCAACTAGGTGGCTCAGTGGGTAGAGGATCAAGCTTAGAGAGGGGAAGTCATGGGTTCAAATCTGGTCTCAGATGCTTCCTAGCTAAGTGACCCTGGGCAAGTCACATAACCCCCTTGTTTATCCCCTACCTCTCTTCTGCCTTGGAACCAATACACAATATTGATTTTAAGATAGAAGGTAAGGTTATTTTTTTTAAAGAAGAAGCAGCTTACATTCTACTGGGGCGAAAGAAGATGTGCACAGATAAAATATATATAGAATAAATTTAATATTAGGCATGTGGGCAGAATAGCTTTGGAGACCAGGATCTAACTATATGACCATGGGCAAATCACCTAACTCCTGCAGTTTCCTTTTTGTAGGCATGATTAATCAATAATTATTTATTATATTCCTACTGTATGCCAGGCATTTTGCTAGACTTACAATTGCAATGAATGAAATAATCCTTTCTGGCAAAGAAAGATCTTACAGATAAGAAGATACTTTATTTTACAGATGAAGAAACTGAGGCCCAAGGAAGCTAAATAACTTATACAAGGATAATAATGCCTGTAGTACCAACTTCCCAAGGCTGAGGTAAGACTCAAATGAGATAATATATGTAAAATACCTTAAAGCATATATAAATGTCTATATTATGATTATTATTACTTCAGTTAAAGGGACATTGCTGATGCTTCCATCTTTAAATATAATATCTTTAACAACGTTTATATTTGCTCCTTTGGTTGAGAGTTCCTTTTCTCAATGACATCTTTATCTTTGTCAGTAGGAAATAAACCTGAAGCCTAAAAATATTTTCATAAAGAATTATTAAATAATTCAGAAAGAAAGAATAAAATGAGTTTGGTAGAGAGGAGAGCCAGAAAAAGGGGTGGCTGGCTCTCTCCTCCAAATCACTATTAGTCTCATACTATATAAAGTTCAAACAATGATACAAGCTGAGGAGCCTACATAGATACAGTTTCTAAAAAGGGTAGTTTTGGTAACATTGTGGAATGATCAAATGTAATAGACTTTGCTACTTGTAGTAATGCAATGATCCAGGACAATCCCGAAGGACATATGAAAAAGAATGCTATACACATCCAGAGAAAGAACTGTGGAATCAGAAATGCAGAAGAAAAATATGCTTATCACTCGTTTACATGGGTATATGATTTGGGGTTTTGGTTTTTAAAGATTATTCTATTATTACAAAAACAAGTAATATGGAAATAGGTATCAAGTGATAATACATATATAACCCAATGGAATTGCTTGTCAACTCCAGGACAAGAAAGGAAAGAAGGGAGGGACACGACATAAATGTAACTATGGAAAAATATTTTAAAATAATTTAAAAAAATGAAAAGGGTAGTTTCTAGATAAGGCATCTAAGTTGATTGATATATCTCTATTTCTATCTCTCTATATATCAGCAGGTAAGAGTAAACATTCATTAAAATTTGGGCAGTCAAAACACAAGCAACTGGCCTAACTCAAAACACAATCTTTGTGTGGGGTCCCCAACTATTCCTTGTAGTAATCTCAGTCTCCCTTGGTGATGATTTGGGGTCGGCAGGATCTACACACATCTCGAGTGAAGCAATATCTAACCACATAAGGATAGATTCAAACAATATTTGTAAATAATATTTTCTCTAAAACCTTCACTTAGGGCAGGGGTCGGCAACCTTTTTGGCCGTGAGAGCCATAAACGCCACATTTTTAAAAATGTAATTTCATGAGAGCCGTACAGTGCTCACAGTGTGCGCTCCTGTAACAGCGCCTGAAAAAAAAAATTGATTTTATGGTTCCTGCAGAAAGAGCCATATCTGGCCCTCAAAAGAGCCAGATATGGCTCAAGAGCCATAGGTTGCTGACCCCTGCCTTAGGGGGATATTCAAAAAGAAAAAAAAATACTTTGCTTGGTCTGTGGGTTTGTGGAACAGAAATAAGAATGAACTAATTGTGTGGATGAAAATTTCTTGCTTAAATGTCAAGTAAATTCAGTGAGTAGTACTAAATCTTGGGGGATTTAATGCTTTATTGCTTGGGGAATAATGTAATACTGGTTAAGAATCATAAAGGAAATCTGGAAGGTTTCTCTACACAACCAAAAAATATACTCTTTTCTTTTAAAAAAATCTTTTATACATATATACATATATATATATATATATGCTTTTATTAATTCAAATCTGTACATATACAGGTATCCTTTCCACATCACAGGGGTTAGGGATATGGCACCCCTGAGATCTGGAAAATACAAGTAAAATTTTTTGGCTTGGCCCTCCTCTCATACTAGAGAAGTCTGAATTTTTTCTTTTTCTTTTATGGGGTGTTTACAACACTTTATTATAAAATTTGGGTTAGGTATTTGGTCATAGGTTCTATGTAGGTCAATGTTAGCACATTGGTATATTTCTAGCCTTTTGTGTCATCTGCTAGCTTTCTAGTTCTTTTTGTAAATTTTAATTTTTTAATTATTTAACTTTAAAAAAGAAATTGTGTACATTTCTGGCATTAAAAGATAAAATATGTTATATATTTATATATTTATATATATTACTATATATATATTTCAGGCATTTCTGAGTTTCTAAATTTTTTTCTGTGTCATCTGCTGCTCTCCAATTGTCATCTGTAGCTTCTGCAAAACTTCTCCCCAAATTTCCATTTAATTAATCAGCTGTGATGAGGAAAGTCACAATATGTGTATAAATTTAAGATCTAGACTAAAAGATACCTACTGCCTACATAAAGCGCTCCCTTATTTCTATGATTAGAAATTCTTGCTCTCTCATCTGATCTTTTGGCATTTTGTACTTTTCTTCTAGACTAATCCTATTTCAATTTGTATTATAGTTATTTGTGTACATTTATCATCTTTAATATATTATAAATGCCTTGAGGCAGGATTTATATATTATTTATCTTTGTTTCTGCCTCAGAGCCCAACATAATGAATTGCACATGGCAAGCACTTAATAGATGTCTGTTGAATGATAGATTAAATGAATGAATTGTAAGCAATACACTGTAAATTATTTCTAGTTAATACTTTTTAAACAGATGCTATCATATGGAATAAATATAGGGAACTAGAAATCAGGAGCCTATCCTATTTTCTGGCCTTTAGAAAGGCATCACCTTAGTTTCCCCTCTTAAAAATGGTAATATGTTTTTGAATTCTTTTGATTCCCTTTCATTAAAAAAAAACTTACCTGTCATATCTTTTCTTAAAGTCTTGAGTAAATATGATAAATGAGGTTGATTTTTTTGTTATTGACTTTGTTTTGTTTTTGCAGATTCCAGAGACAATTTAGATCATGAAGAGAACTAAGTGTTTGGCTTATCTAATCATGACCAAATGATACAAGGTTTACTTAGGGCACTGAGAAAATTATTGAACCATTCCCCCACTATTCCATGAGAATGATAAGACAGGCTTTAATAAATTTTAGTTGAATTAAATTGATCTCAAATGGAATTAATCCAGAGGAGGTCTTCCATTTCTCAGGTCCCAGTAAGCAATCATGATCCAGTTGCTTGTCCCAGCACTAAAGAAATCTCTACTTTTTAGAATACTATCTGGGGAATTAATAATGAAGCCTTGTCTGCCACCTTTAGCACTATAGATAGAGCGTTAAATTCTTTCAAACAAAAGGATTGAGCCATTTACCTGACTGGGAGCCATAACTATCATGGGGCCAATAGGCTTTGTTCTAGATCAGCAAGGAGCTAACATATATTGTCCCACTCATCATTCTCTCAGTAACCCACCTTAAAGTCTTCCAAAGGTGGTGCTCCCCTTCCTGACATGAGTACATCCATAGTGGAATTGTCTTTTAATCCCAACATGCTCTTCTCTCTTTTAATTGAATTTATCTAAGACCCAATTTCAATTAGTTATGGTACTGGCCATGTTTTATTGCACAGTCTCACTGGACCTGAAATTCTCTTCCTTTTTTAAACGAATGTTTCCTGGAACTTTAAAAATATGGTTCATCAAGGAAAAACTCTGAGAGGCAGATCAAAAAGATATTTTATTTGAATAAGAATCAACCAGAAATCAGTAACAATCATCACATCTTTTCTCACAGATCCTCTATGCATCATTCACAAACACTTGAGGCACTAAGACTTACACACCATCAGCAATGTTACAAATATGAAGGAAAAACCAATTATCCTAAGTCTTATAATGTACCTCTAGTAAATCTGTATTCACAGTACACATTACCATCAAATCATCTTCAAAATTGGAAGATGACTTAAAGTACCATAATAGAAGTAATTTTTCTAAATAGCACATTTTATGAGGCATCCTAAGCTAGGCAGCACATAGGAAAGTGCTAGACTCGGAGTTAGGAAGACGTGGATTCAAATCATTCCTCTGACTCATCTAACTATGTGATCATAGATAACTTGCTTAATCTTTCTGATCCTCAGTTTTTTTTTTTATCTATAAAATGGGAATAGAGGGACAGCTGGGTGGTTCAGTGGATTGAGAGCCAGGGCTAGAGATGAGAGGTCCTAGGTTCAAACCTGGCTTCAGATACTTCCTAGCTGTGTGACCCTGGGCAAGTCACTTGACACCCCCCCCCCCATTGCCTAATCTTTACCACTCTTCTGCCTTAGAACCAATACGCAGTATTGATTCTAAAATGGAAGGTAAAGGTTTTGAAATAATAAAATAAAATGGGAATAATGATCGATACCCATAGTATCTGCCTCGTAGGGTTGTTGTGAGGGTCAAATGATATAAAGTTACAATTGTTCTTTGGTCATTTTCAGTCATGTCTGACTCTTTGTGACCCTATTTGGAATGTCCATGGCAAGGATACTGTAGTTCGCTATTTCCTTCTATAGCTCATTTTACAGATGAGGAAACTGAGGCAAACAGGTTTAAGTGACTCGTGCAAAATAAGATCATAGGATCTAAATGTAATGCTAGAAGAGACCCTACAAGTTGAGTTCAGCCCCTCTTTTATATACAAAGCAAATGCTGGACCAACAATATAATCAATTGCAGGGATGAAGATAGGTTTATTATGAGAGTTGATAACTGAACTATACTTTGAAGGAAGCTAGGGATTCTAGGAAGTGGAGGAGAGGAGAGAATGCATAATAGGCATGGGTTGGGGGCAGCCTGTGCAAATACAAAGAGATGGAAGATGGATTATTATGAACAAGGAACAGCAAGTGGGCCAATTTGGCTACTGCATAGAATGTATGAAGGAGAATTATATTCAATTAGCCTGGAAAAGTCAGCTAGAACCAGATGGTAAAAGGCTTTAAAAGCCAAACACAGGAGTTTGTATTTTATCTTAGAGGCAAGAGGAAGCCTTCAGAACTTATTTAGCAGGGGAACAACATGGCCAGACCTGTGCCCTGAGAATATCAATTTGGCAATTGTGTGAAGGATAGACTGGAGAGGAGAGAAATTAGCTGCAGGAGGACCAATTATTCGGCTGTTGTAATAGTCTACACTAGAGGTGAGGAGATCCTGAAGTAGGGTGGTGGCTGTGTAAGTGGAGATAAGGAGGGAAGGCTGCAAAATATGCCAGGGAGCCCAAAATTGACAAAACAATAACCGATTGATTGGAAATGGAGAATGAGAAAGAGCTCCAAGGGCAGAAGTTGAGGAGGAGAGAAAAAAATGTAGCCATATACTGAATTCATTGAGGAAAGAAGAGGAGTGGCCTGGAGGTCTGTAGCTACACAGTAGCTACAAGGATTTTGATCAGGCAGTGTATATGAATAGCATAAACCCCAAAGGACAAGTTATTGAACGCTAGAGGTAGGGGGAGACTCTATAAGTGGCAATGGGAAACAAGGAGTATTCCAACACTCCCTCTTCAACCAGTACACCAAGGAGAAGGAGTGAAGATGCAGCCTGTACTGAAAAGGGTGGCCTGAGAGGCTTTGTCAATGGCAGGGAGCCAGTTTCAATAAAAACTATCACATGAAAGGAGTGGGAGAGGAAAAAATATAGGATGAAAGTAAGTTTGTTGCCTATGAAACAAGTATCCCCCAGGATACAGTAGAGGGGCTGGGTGGTGATTGGTTGAAACTTTGAGATGGGTGAGTTGAGAAGAATGGGAATAAGGAATTGAGAGGCAGGGATGGGAAATGGAGATCAGATGCTGATTCATAAGGGTTTGGAATCATAAGGTGTAAAGAGTGTGACTAGACATGAAGATGTTCATCACTGAGTGGAGGAGTGTCACTCTACTTCCCAAAGGAAGCTGAAGAACAGGTTGGAGAAAAGTGTACTATGAGTTTTTGACGTACCTTAGAAATGAAACCTTTATTAGAGAAACTTGCTACAAAGATTTTTTCCCAATTTCTTACATCTCTTCTAATTTTAACTGCATTCGTTTAATTTGTGCAAATCAATTTAATTTTACCTCTTATGAATGTCTCCATCTCTCATCTGGTCACAAATTCTTTCCCTATCTTCAGATTTGACAGATCATTTCTTCCATGTTCTCTAATTTGTTTATGTCATTCTTTATATATAAATCATGTATTCATTTGGAGCTTATCTTGATAGATGGTGTAAATACTAGACTATACCAAGTTTGTGTCAGGCAGCTTTTTCAGTTTTCCCAATAGTTTTTGTTGAATAGCGGGGTTTTTGCCCCAGTAGCTGAGATCTTTGGGCATATTGAACACTAGACTTCTATGTTTGCTTGTATCTATATATTGTACTAATCTGTTCCCCTTATCAGTTTCTCTATTTCTTACCCAGTATCAAAAAGTTTTAATGTTTACAGCTTTGTAGCATAGTTTGAGACCTGGGACTATCAGATCCTTCCTACTTTTTCATTAATTATCTTAATATTCTTGGCCTTTTATTCCTCCAGCTGAATTTTGTTATTATTTTTTCTAGCTCTATAAAATAATCCTTTGGTAGTTTCATATGGCACTTAGGTAGTTTTTAATTATTTTGACTCTATCTATGAGTAATTCATATTTCTCTAATTATTTAGATTCTTCATTTTTGTAAATATTTTATAACTATTCACATAGTTCCTGTATTTTTTCCAAGTATTTTTTATTGCCTGTACATCCATACCTTTTCATTCTGTGTTACTCTTGTCCATATATGCAGAAAATAATCTGCACACACATCAAGGGCATCCTTGATGAATGTGTGAGTAGAGAAGATCAGGCTTTCATAAATGAAATTTTATTGCAGATCAAACCTTTTTTTTTTTAAACCCTGGTCTTTTGCCTTGAAATCAATGCTGTATATTGGTTTCAAGGCAAAAGAAAGGTAAGGACTGGGCAATGGGGATAAAGTGACTTGACCGGGGTCACTAGGAAGTGTTGAAGCCAGATTTAAACCCAGGACCTCCCATTTCTAGACCTGGTTCTCAATCCATTGAGCCACCTAGTTGCCCTCACAGACCAAATCTTTATAGCTGTACAACTGACTGAAAGGTGCAAAGAATACAAGATCCTGCTATGCTTATTATTTGTTAACTACCAAAAAAAAGCACTTGATTCAGTAGAGCAAAACATTGCCTTAAAAACCTCTCTTCCAGCAAGGCGTCTCCCATGTATATTTTAAAATCATGCAAGATTCCTTAAAAGACATGTACTGTCCCCTACCTACTTTTGAACTTTTTAATTCAAACTAAAATACATTAAAATTAACAGCAGAGCAAAATAAGTGACAAGAAAGACTTCTGCAGTACTCCTAGGATATATTTTCCCACATAAGCACACATGTAGGGAACATTCATAACCATGGATTAAATATGACTGGGAAACAACATGTAGCCAGGGCTATATGTACTTCTAAAGGAGTATCCTCTCTAGAAACCTTTTCTACATCAGACCCTGATGGTTCCTTTCTTGCAATGCTATTGAAACCCACTGGTGACATGGAAGGGTTATTAGCTACTTTCTCCAATGATTTTGAATGCTTTGATTATCTGTGTTCCTATTGTCCCCGATGAGCTTCTTTCTGCAGCCACCTGCTATCATCCATTAGCTGCCATATTCTTCTTTCCCAACCAGAGAGGAGTCAATTTGCTTCTTTTAGCTCATTGGACTTTTTCATCTCTTATATAATAGAGACTCCACCCTACTACATTCATCAGTCAGCTAGCTAAAGAAAGAAGCTAATGGGCATTGCAGTCTACCTCATCTTCCTAGTTGTTGTCACCCTAGAACTTGAAGTTCACTTTTAGCTCAGTGAGACTACATTTCTTTCCTTTCTGTTTCCATGGTACAATGGATATTTTGCCCTAAGTAGGATATTGAAAAATATTGGAAGGAACAAGTTCCCATTTCCAACTCCCCTACTACTTTTAAGACTGCTATAATCCCTGAAGCTACAATAGGATCCATAACTTTGATGGTACTACCTTAATACCAAGTGAGGAGGCAAAAAACAGGTTACGATATGCTCCCCAAAGGTGTAACTTTCACTGAGAACATTGTGCCCAGGTGCCAAATGGAAGAAGTATTTCCCTCAGGCCAAAGGTTAACTTTTTTGTGTGATGGACTTCTTAGGCAGTTTGGGGAAGCTTATGGACCCCTTTTCAGAATAATATTTAAAATAATTGAAGAAAATGCTAAATTTCAGTTAGAATTTAAATAAAATAAAGATATACTCTTTTCTCCCATCTTAATCAGTGGACCCCCTAAAATATGTCCATGGAATCCAGGTTGAGAACTTGAAGTAGGGGGCAGCTGGGTAGCTCAGTGGATTGAGAGTCAGGCCTAGAAATGGGAGGTCCTAGGTTCAAATCTGGCCTCAGACACTTCCCAGCTGTGTGACCCTGGGCAAGTCACTTGACCTCCATTGCCTACCCTTACCACTCTTCTGCCTAGGAGCCAATACACAGAAGTTAAGGGTTTAAAACAAAAATTAAAAAATTTTAAGAAAAAAAGAACTTGAAGTGCTAGTATTGTTTAATGTTATTACATAAATTATATTAAGCCCCAGACTTTGCAGAGCTTCCAAAATAAGATCCATCATCAGTCAAAGGAAGTCAGCTAGATAAAAGCAAACTTCATAGTTTTGATTTTTATATATTTTAATGTGCCTTGGGCCACAGAAATTCAAACATTAAACCCTTGTTATGAACAATGATGTATTAAAGATTGCTTTTTAAGCAATTACTTTTTTTTAAAGCAATTACTTTTTAAGTAAGGGTTAAAATAGGGGTTTTGACAAAATAAGAGAGCACCTTTTAATAATTTAAGTTTTAATGAGAATATAGTAGAGTTGTAAATTAATATTATCCCTTTAAGCCAGACAAAAGAAAACTTCTAGCAGATTTTAACGATTAACAATTTAGTTTAATTAAAATAGAGAAAGTAAAAGAATAAAGAAAGATAGAAAAGAGAAAAGAGAGATTACTAATCTTATACCCTATAAATATACCTAAAATTCCTAATACTACCTAAAATTCCTAATAACTACCTCTAACTGTCTTCTGAGGACAGAAACTACCTCTAACTGTCTTCTGAGGCCTGGCAAACACCAGGCCTATATAACCTACACTATCTATAAATTATTCACTAACTACCTAACTCCCTAAAATAATGGATAGCCACCACTCATTCACTCCTTCAATCAGTTTTCTATAGCAGCCCAAACAGTAAATGGCCAACTGACAGCAGATCCTTGCCTATGAGACTGATTTTCTGCTCTCTAGAGATCCCAGAGGCAAAAAACCCCCTAAAGGCTAAAGTCAAAAGCCATCTCAGTAAGCTCAGGCCAGCCTTTATATTCCAGCAACTAAATGCCAACTCACACTACCAGCAACCAACCCCCAACCACCAATCTATCCCAGCAGCCAACCCACAACTGCCAGCCATAACTGTCAGCAATTGACAGCTTGCCACTGATGCTGGCTCAGCATGGGGCTCCCCGGTTCCTACTTCCTGTCACTGTGGTCTGGTTAATCCCTACACATCTCTATGGTAAGAGGACCTCCAGGTCCCCTGTTAAATTAAAAAAGGAATAAAGGATTCCTTTTTTACACTATTAATACAAACAAAATATGCAAAGATCAAGAATATTAAAAGAAAACTACAGAAGGGTATTAGAAAATCACAAGAGTATCTAAATACTTTGAATTCCAGAAATCCAGAATTTCTTTTGGAAACCAGAATTCAGCACAATTAATGAGGGAAGAGCAATCGAACATGCATGGATGTCCAAATTTTAACATCGTTATATTCATGCATTCTTTGGACACTGGCTGTTTTTTTAATAAACAATATTAAACATAAAACTATACTTGTTTAACATTTAAATTAATTCATTTCAATGCAAAAAAGTATTAAAACACTTTTTTTCAGTGTCTCCCTTCACATCAAGATACTCTATACTTTCTTCTTTTACTTTTTCTCATATGATAATATTTATTTTAGACTTCATTTGTCTTGTTCTACTTTTTTCACTTTGCATTATTCCAAAAAGATCTTTCCAGGTTTTGAATAATTTGAATAATTGCTTTATTTCCAGTACATTAAGGTACTATATTTTACTTAACCATTTTTCTATTGATGAACATTTTATGTTGCTTCCAGCTTTTTGCAATTACATTTAGTGCTATGAAAGTCTTTGAATAGATAGCTCTTTTTTTGTTGTTATGTTTTTTACAACATTGTTAAGGTATATTCCTAAAAGAGTTGGACCAAGAGGTATGATTATTTTTATTACCTTTATTGAAAATTATCATTTTGCCTTCCAGGAAAAAAAATCTACAAGGTTGCAATTCCACCACAATGAATAGGTATACTTGTTTGGCTTCAAACTTATTATCATTGACTATTGTTGCTTTTATTATTTTCGCTAATTTGATATTCACAACAGCTATTAATATAGTTATATATTCATCATACTACCATGCGGAGTGATATTTCAGAGTTGTTTTGATTTATATATGTTTGAGATATGCAAGGTTGAACATTTTTCAAATGTTTATTAAGAATTGTATTTTTTTCTTTTGAAAATGATTCCTTTATGAATGCTATCCACATTGAGAGAAAGAACTGTTGGGATAGAAATTCAGAAGGAAAACATTTGATTTATCACTTGTTTATGTAGATGTAGGACGTGAGGTTTTGGTTTTTAAAAGATTACTTTATTACAAAAGTGAATAATATGGAAGTAGGTATTGAGTGATAATGCATGTATAACCCAGTGGAATTGCTCATCAGCTCTGGGAGGGGGGAAGGAAAAGGGGAGAGAAAGAACATGAATCATGGAACCATGAAAAATATTTAAATAAAAAGAAAAAAGAAAATGATTCCTTACTGTTGATCATTTATCTACTGGAGACTAAAAATTACTAATGTAAATTTTTAATGGTTTCTTCTATGTTTAAATGTCAAGATTTTATTCATCACATTTGCTATATTTCTCAGATCTTTTGATTGTTTATATTGGTATATATGTATATATAGTTGCATATATACATAGGTGTGTGTCTTTCTCTCTCTCTATATATATATAAAATTTGGAGTCCAAAATGGAGCTTGGAGAAGAATGGACACTTAGAGAAGACCTTAAACAAGAATTACACAGGATAAGCAGGCATATCATTTTCTTTGGAAGGAGTGTTCATATTGATGAGATCACATATTTAAATATTTGAATATTTAAATTAGTTGATCCCAGATCCCAATTGTAGAATTGAAAGAATTTCTACTACATTACATAAGTGTGATAAATATTTTATTCAATTTCCTTCTTTCTTTTCTATAGCTTTTAATTTTTTTAAAGGACAGTCCGTGAAAAAAAAAAGTATGTCTTCGACGAAAATTAGTCCTCTTTTCCCATTCTCCCACACTATCTACCGTTGAAATTCAGAGTAACTATGACAAGAATTTTTGTTCATTGCACACACATAGTTTTTTTTAGATTATAGTATTCATTTACTCATTTTTCCAATCATTTATCCCTTTTGTAAAAACCGGAGTATATGGGGAAGTCAACTGGTGTGAGGACTTGTCCTTTTCAGGGATGCTCTCTTTCTTTGGTGTTCACCTACTACTCAGCTCTCAGCTTTGGCTCCAAGAAACTGGAGCATGCACAATGGTCATACCTTGGTAAAACTATCTGGCAGATGGGCTAAACCAGATTGAAGGTAACCTATGGGACTTACATTTGTCAGTGAGTCAAGGAGGTATCTCCCTTAAGCAAGAAGACTAGGTCTTCCTGGTAGAAGGGGCAGATGAGAACAATTTGGCCAAGAAGGCAGTGGAAGTAGGAGCTTTGGAGTGCTTTCAGCTTAGTCAGAAAACAAAGACCCAAGGTCATCCACTGCATTTTGAGCCATCAACAGTCATCTTGACTTTTGTCTTGTCATTGGACTTTGATGACTAGAACAAGGGATCAAGCTGATGACTTTGTACAACTCTGCCTGCCTTAAATACAATTTATTCAAGTCACAAGACATCACCCAGGGATGTTATTTTAGTCATCTTCTGCTGGGGGGTTCAAAGGGGGATTACCAGCAGTCCAGTTCCCCTTGGGGGTAGGACAATTGAGCGAAAACGGAGTGAGAAGAGCCAGAGACCCAGTAGGTTTGCAGTGGCTGATCTGAAGTGCCATCTTCTGATTTTAATTTTTATATCATTTTCCTCAAGATTACATCAATGTTGGCATGAATTCCATTCCCATCATACATCTTATCTTTGGAAACAATGTGTTAGGTGTGTTTGACGTATCTCTTGGGCTACAGTGGTGAGAACGTACAGGCCTTTTCATGGGAGACAATTTCTTCATATTTCATTCATTGTTCTTTTATATTAAGTTACTGTACCAAATCAGATCTGAAAAGGGGTGGGGGGGTGGGGGGAAGAAATTTGGAGACTGTTCTGGCCTGTTCTTGCAGGCACCTGTGTATGGGAATCTGAGTTAGAGATTTTAAATTTTTAACATTAATTCACTAACTGCTGGTTTTTTGCTGGGCTGATTCTAGGGGAAATTCCTATACTCTAGGGGGTTGTACAGGGGCTTATTTTGGGATAGTGAGTAGTCTGTGACTGTGATTGTTCTTGCCTTGAACCTGTATTGTTTTTCCTGTGTCTCCTTGGAGCCAAATAAGGATATAAATTGTAATAATTTCAATGCAAGTGAATGTCACTGTAAAAAGAAGCACATAGGGGAAACTGAGTGTGGAATTTCCATCCTCCTGACAACCTGTTGTGCTGGATTGTCAGAGCTTGTGAGTAGCCTTGCTAAACATCACAGCCTTGATGGCTTCCAACAGTCTTCAAAAGTACAAAAGACAACAACCAACCAAATGCTTATTAAATAACTACTATGTGCAAAGTTCTGCAATAGGAGCTATGGGAAATACAATGATAAGTTAGGCAATCCTTGCTCTCAAGGAACTTATATTCTGATTTAGAGGATAAGACATATCCATAAAGAACTATAATGTAGATTAAAATGTGATAAGTACCTAAGAGAGGTACAAAGTATTTGAAGACATTAGAGGAAAGAGGTCTTATATTACAACAACCTCATCAGAAAAGATGTGGGAACAAAATCTATTTAGAGAATTGCTGAGTAGAATAGTAGGCTAATATTTTTCAGAGCAACCTAAGCTCTTAGTAATCAGAGAATCGATTTTATATACATGTATGTATGTGTGAATGTGTATATATGTATGTATATACATATATATATATATAT
>NC_058132.1:251158557-251219271 GCF_016433145.1 Gracilinanus agilis
ACATATATATATATATATATACAATCTCTGGAATTGAAGGTAGAATTGGAAAGAAAATGATCCCAGCTACATTCATAGATTCTAAAACTGACCTGTGATTGAATATAAAAAGCAAAGCAAAGCAAAGGATGAAGTCCTCTGTTTTTCATAAAATTCTAAAGCAAACCAAGGAATATGCAGTCATCTTATGCTACCCATAGGCTGTAGAGCAGTGGTTCCCAAA
The DNA here is from genome assembly GCF_016433145.1 of Gracilinanus agilis. Lineage (NCBI taxonomy): Eukaryota > Metazoa > Chordata > Mammalia > Didelphimorphia > Didelphidae > Gracilinanus > Gracilinanus agilis. Next base: position 251,158,781 of record NC_058132.1, read on the forward strand.
CTTTTTTGGCCTACTGCCCCCTTTCCAGAAAAAATATTACTTAGAGACCCCTGGAAATTATGAAACTATTTATTGAACTCAGAATAGAATGTAATACAAAAAAAGTGTGGCCATCACCGCCTCCCTGGATTGCTGCAGCACCCATCAGGGGGCGGTAGCGCCCACTTTGGGAATCACTGCGTAGAGGATATACAGGGCAAAAACATGGAATAGGAGGTCTGATCATCTATAAAATGAATTGGACTGCATAGGAAAGATTGTAGTAGTTGAAGAGCAGTAGTAAAAGTATTTCTTGGCACACCCCTGCTCTTTCTTCCTGTTATATCCAGGATTTGTGGTTACTTTGAAGAGCCCATAAGTCTCCTTACTTATCCAATGATTTTTAAGATTCCTGCCTTGCTGGATAAACAGACCTCATGCAGATCCTTGCATCAATCATCTTTACTCCACCTGCCCAAATTCTTATTACCACTGTTCCTACATAGATTGCTACCCTATTCCCACATATGCTTTTACCTCAAATTTGTGATTTTATCTGTGGATCAAGGCCATAATGGGTAGAGAATTGGCCTTAGAGTCAGAAGACTTGAGTCCAACTCTGAAATATATTGGTTGTGTGACCCTGAGAAAATCATTTAACCTCCCTAGACCTCAGTTTCTTTGTCTATAAAGCAAAGGGTTTGGACCAGATGGTCTCTGAGGCCCTTTCTAGCACTAGTCTATGATCCTTTGATAAATATTAAATGATCAGATTTGCAGACCATTGATTATAGCCTCTAGATACAAATTTTGGTTCTTCCCTGTGGATGGGAAAAGATGCAAGATATATATCTATTTCTATGCCTATACCTATATCTATATCTATATCTATATCATCTACTTAACTTGGAAATAACACAGAACTACTAAAGTAGTCAGAAAAACCAAGTCTTTAATCATGAAAGGGATAGGTTTGCTATTTCAGCTGCATCTAGAGCCCAGTGCCAAAAACTTTTGCAGAGTCTACACCCTGGGACTCTGGGGAAAGTATCCCTGGGAGAAATCACCATGCAAGATGATAGCTCTGGGGAACAAAAGAATTTGAGGAACTTATATACCTTTTGGGGAACCAAGGTACAGGGAAATATGATTGTTTGACATTAGCATGGCTACAAGGAAATGGCAGTGTTCACTATACTGACAGGATTGCAAAACAGGCTTGGGAAAGGAATTGTAAGCTTCAAAATGAATATCCAAAATATTCCAAGTATTATATTTAATAAGGTGTATTAAATTTAACTTGAAGCAAAAGAAAAACTAAAAGGCTAGAGTCAAGAGGGAGCTCACCCAAGCCACACACATGGAAGAGAGAGCCAGAGAGAGGAGTTACGGAACTATACAAACAATAATGTAAAGAAAGACTCAGGTAGAGGAAAAGGGAAAAGGAATTTTGGGGTAGGGAAAGAATTCAGGGAGATGGCCTCTAAAGGTACAAAATTTATTAATTAATACAGAATCATAGCCTGAGGGTAGAGTGTGAGGGAGTGGACTACTTACGGGCACTAAAAGGATGGTCCCTGCCCATTGGTTAGTCTTCTTGGGAAGGACCTCTGATACAGTGGGGGAGACTACTAAGACAAAAATGGTACTTAGCATTTGCTTAGCCTCACCTAATTGAGATTATCATTTACTTTAGGGTCTATTATTCAGTCTGAAACTGGTAGTCTGAGATTCCCTTCTGGAAACAGGGACAAGCTTGGGGTCTCCAGCTTTCAAGCTGACTAAACTTGGGGTTGCTAGATCCCAAACTGACAGATTTTGGGGTCCCCCAGATTACAAATTGACAATATATGTCCATATATCATACCCACACATATATTTCTTGGTATCTAAGTCACCACCATAAAACATGACTATGACCCTTCCTTTTCTTTATATAAATAATACAACAAAGGCCTTGACTACTCTAACCATGAAAGTTGTTTCTTGACCCCTTTTCTACATAATGGTTCCTTTCCAGACATGACTTGGCTATGCCAACTGGCAGGAATATAATTTAAATTTTCTGTGATTAAATCAAAGTTGGATTTTGATCTTTTCAATTCGATTCAAGGAGCATTTATTAAACATTTTCTAAGCAAAGCACTGGGCCAGGTACTAGGACTACTAGGACTAATACTAGAAAAGAAGCAGCTTTTGGCTTCAAGGTGATTGTCACCCACTGAGGGATGGGGAGACATAACCTGTACACAGATAAGTACAGTAAATGCAAAATATATATCGGGTCATTTTAGAAGGGGGGTTTAGAACAACTGGAAGAGTCCACAAAAGCTTTATGTAGAACTGAGTCTTGATGGAAACTTGAGATTCCAAGAGGTATTGGTGGAAAGAGATGCATTCTAGGTATGGGAAACGATCCTTGCAAAGAGGCGGAAATGGGAAATGGGGCCCAGGGAATCCGTCAGTTGGGTCTAACGAGCTTCCTTGACCTTGAAAAATCTGACCAAAAGTTGCAACGGAGACTTTCTTCTGACATTTCCAAATTCTCTCGCTTCTTATTACAGAAGTCAAACAAGGTTTTCAGAGTTCAGTAGATTGCTCCCCTTAACATTACCATCCCCCACCTCCCCTCCCACTCCTACCAAACTCCATGGAAACCCATTCACATCTTAGGAAGAAATCACTTCGTAAGGATATTTCACTTACATGGATTGAAATGGGGTTAAAAGCTTAGAATGTGGACTCTGGGATTTCTTGATAAATGGAAACCTTTCCAGCACTTGCTTTAAAATGGAATCCAGGAGGCAGAGTTTAGAGCCTTTTGTTACTAAAGAAACCAGGTAAATTAGCGAGTAATACTTAGTCGGAGGGAAATCTTTTTGATTACTGAACTATTACAAAAGTCTCATGGCCAAAGTATAACCTTCTCTCTGGAGGGAAATGCTCAGAGGGACCTTTTGCTTAAATTCGTAAAATCCCTTAAAGCAGATTTCATCTGTTTCCATTAAGTCGGCAAATTACTTCTAGGGGAAAAGGATAAAATGCGCGCCGTAAAGTGGCTGGGCTATGTTAATGATAGGAGGTGGGGCTGCTAAGGTGGAAGAATTGATGCTACATTTAGAGCGGCGGCAGAAAATTCAGCCCTTTTCATTTGTGTTGGGCTAAATGTAAATGATGTCACCTTCCTTCTCCTCCTGGCGATGCAAAGTTATCAGGCAGCAGAAGCTTAGCTAAATGCGCTGTGTGCCTGACATTAAAATGACTACAAGGTTATTTCTTTCCATATCTATTCTCTTGGAAATATTTCAAGATTTTATTTTAGATGGGGGAAAATGCGAACTGCTAAAGGAAACAAAGCCTGAGCTACACTCCGGCTGCTGGATTATTGCCATTCTATCTTGATGCTGATTGAAATCCAGGACTTTTTGTATCAAAGCCTTAATGAGATGCTGGCAAATATCTTTCTGCCCCACTGGAAATGTAATCTTTCTATTGAACATTTTGTCCCAGTGAATTTCATCTGCGATAGCATTTTGCATTTGAATCAAAGAGGTCACTGCTCTAGATCAGAGGATGGGGTGGGAATGCAGTACACCTTGAGATGAAATTGATCCCGGAAAGTGCTGAAAATATAGCCGGCGAATCATTATACATAATTAGCTCATTGTTTCATCGAGATGGATTCCTGGTCATTATACCACTTCCCTATTCTGATCTGCAGATTTACCTGTAAAAATGACTGCCATTTCCAGGGTAAATAAGGCTACCCCCATGGTCTGAGGCTCCTGGGGAATTAATTCAGGCTTAAAAAAAAATTTAAATGCAGCTTAAATATTCCAGTTCCATTTATTTCATGAAACCCGTGCATGCGATACCAATTTCCCCTCAATGGGCCCATCTTCTGTGCACTCTCCTCCGTTTTACGCGACTGGAGGGTTGTCCATGCTGTGAACGAAGGCTTAAATTTCAGGCTGAAATCCTCTACCCCTTGCCTAACCATCATAAGCATTTTCTGAGCTTGTGAACAGAGTTCATCATCAGGCAAAGTACTAAATTACACTCTTGTTTGCTAGGGTTGAGATGGCAGGCTCGAGCACATATAGCTAAAATGTATTTTATGCAGTTAGAAAATAATAACCAAATCCAAATCCTAGTACTTAGCTTGTGAGTTAAATATCCAATGGCAGCAAGCAGGAAACCACCTCCACTATAAAAATGCCTGTGTGCACATAGGGGCGTTTTAAAATTAATTTTTGCAACAAAATTAATAAACCGACTGTTTTTCAAATTGCATTAACACAAAAAGCTTGTGGAATGACCCTTTGTTCAGGTGGTGCTTTCACAAGTGAATTTGTGAATCAAAGAAGGCTCTAGGTATTCTGATTTAAATTCACATAAATTAAACAATAGCATAAATTTGTAGGACACTTCATTCTTTTGTGCAGTACAATTGATCTAATCAAAAGGTGGACATAATCACTGGGAATATTGGCCTGCATTAAAGGCCCATGAGATTGGGCTGCAAACCAGCCAGGCAAATTCTTTTGGTTCCATATGCCCAGAACAGAAAGGAATCAAACAATTGATCTACAGTGGAAGAATTTTAATTTTGATTAAAAACAATTTCCATAGTATATTCTGATCGATCCATGGCATCTGCTGCCACAATAGAGATATTTGCTTTCAAAATTTCATACACAGAAAACTTTTAGAAGGATCGTTCTATGGAATGATAGTTTTATTTTTTCCCCTATACTTTATAAAAATAAGTAAAATATGAGTTGTATCTATATTTGGGAGACTTTGGCTCTTGAGCCTCATTTTTAAATGCTCATTATTATCACCATTATATTATTTTGTTGCTATTGTTATCAAGCCATACTATGTGCCCTGCACTGTGTTGTGTGGAAAATGAGAGAAAATATTCTTTCTCGTAGACACCTTATTATAACCAGGCTAATTGTTGATCACTATATTCCCTAGAGAGACTGCAAGCAAGTCCAAGAAAGAGAAAATTGAGGGTGGACCCCCTCATGTAAGGTGGATGGTTCTACAACTAGTGGGGAGGAGTCAGACTTCATGCTCATTGAAGTGGGGGGCCAGGAGAAAAAAGGCTTGACTTGGATCACCAGATGTATGACCCAGAAGGAGACAATTTAGATCTTATCATTTCAGAAAACATGTTAAAGTTGTTATTACATGTAATTTAGAAAATAAAATATACACATATCTATAAGAAAGTAGGGCTTCACTTTAAATAGTCCTTTGTCTAGATTTACTAATGATGTGCCCTTGCAATAGGAAAAAAATATATAGATATAGATATAGATATAGATACTCTTTTTGTTATGGTTTTTTTTACAAGTTTTTTAAAACCCTTTTTTCTGGGGGCTTTTCTCAGCACCTGGGGGCAGGCTGCTTATACTCTGGGGCCCTGTCTTCCCCCTGTCCTGTTCCAAAAATATCCATAGTTAATATTGCAAACTTTCTTGTTCTGTGCCTATTCAGCCAGGGTTTCTTTGTTCAGGACTTAGCATTTTCCCCTGCCTGTGATATCAGAGATGAGAAACCAATCAGATGTGCCCATTCAAGAACCTGCCCCTTTTCCTATAAAGTTCATCATCATAGCCCATATCACTGAATTGCCCTCTTGTGGAGGAACTGGGATGCCAGTTGTCTCACCAGCTAGGAGGGATAATGGGGTATTGGCAAAGCTGAATGTTCTAAGTCTGAAGGCATCCTTTTAGGGTTGTCTTCTCTTCTAATTGTTTCATGAATCCTATTTTAGCATCTCCCCTTACCCCCCGCCCAAAGTAAAAGTGTTATAAAACCTATTGCTTTATGTATTATTGACCAGTCTGATGAAAGTACTCAAAGTTCTGGAATAGACTAGGACAGCTTTATAACCTTCTTTACTGTCTGTGAACCCATTATGGAGAAGGTAAGCTATTACAGAGATATGTGGGTTAATGGCATTTTCACGCTTGCATGCAAAGCTGAGGGGGAAGGACATTACAAGCTGAGTAAACCAGGATCAAAGGCACAAAGGAAGGAAATCACAAAATGTCTTCAGGAAAAAGCAAGAACTCTAGTTTATCTGTGTTATAAAGTGTCTAAAAAATAGTGGGAGATAAAACTAGAAGAAGTAGGTTGGATATAAATGGAGGGCTTTGAATGTTAGGTGAGGGAGCTTGTGATTTAACTGACAGAAAAATAAGAACCATTGATTCTTTATGAGAAGAATCATCCAAATCACTAATAATAAGAGAAATTAAACAAAGCAACCCTTAGGGTCTATCATACATCTAATGAATTGGAAGAGATGACAAAAGATAGGAATTGTCAGTCTTGGGGGAATTGTGGGAAGACAGGCACAATAGTGTGAATTAGTATAAGCATTTTGGAAAGTATTATAGAAGCAATATATTATTCACCCTGCCCTCCAACAAGTTAGGCTAATTTTTCCTTAAAAAGAATTGTGATAGATATAGAATCAATGAATGATTGAACTAGAAAGGAGAGGAAGGAAAGAAAGAAGGAACAAAGGAAGGAGGGAAGGAAGGAATGAAGGAAGAAAGGAAGGAAGAAAGAAAGGAAAGAAGGGAGGGAGGGAGGGAGGAAGGAAGGAAGGAAGGAAGGAAGAAAAAAGGAAGGGAGGGAGGAAGGAAGAAGGGAGGAAGGGAGAGGAGGAGAGAGGGAGGAAGGATGGAAAGAGGATCTATGATTCAGATTTGCTGTATAAGACTGTAAAATTTAAATTAATATCCAATAACTCCAAGTATTATAGTTTATAAGATTTATTAGTAATCACTTGATGTAGAAGAAATACAAGAGCAAAAGTAAAAGCCTGAGTAAAGCCACATGAGTCAAATTCTCCTGCCTGGCACTCACCCAACTGCCAGAGCAGCATTTACAGAAGAAGAGAGAGAGGGTGGAGCTATAGAAAACTTATATCTTCCCTACATTAGTACATTAAGTAGATATATAACTGGGATGCTGGGAAAGAGAGTCCCTGGGGAGCAAAATTCTAATTTACATAATACAAAATCTGATAATATATGTGTAATCTCTTCTTATCATTCTCCCCCAAGGATATTTATTCTGTGGTGTAAATGTGGGGAACTAGACCCAGCTTACCTCCCTATCCTCCCTTGCAATGTTTTCTAGACTACATCTCATCATAAAGCAAGGATTTTCCATTTCTGCCTTGGCCTCAGCATACTCAGACTCAGTTGCTTTCTCACTCTCTAATCAGTGAAATCACCTTCACCATAGAATCATCCATTTTACCACTTTTACCTTTAGTCTTTCCCAACCTGAATCAACTCTCCTATACTGTCCCTTTCCATATACTCTTGATTACAGCACCAGCATGCCATTCTTCTCACAGATACCAGCTCTCTGTCTCCCAGCTCATTGTAACTACACTCCCTCCTTCACTGCTCTCAGGCCAGTCGCTCTACCAACACTAGCAATGAACCTGTCTTGACACTTTTGAATAAAATCATGGGCACCCTTGTTTTCATGAAATCTCTAAACCATATGTCTCATGTTTTGGCCTATGGCATCCCCAGTTCCCAACCATAATGAAAAGTGATCCAATGCAATCTAACAAATACTTATTATGGGCCTATTATTGATAACGCCTGGTGCTGGGGATACAAAGAGTGAAAAAAAAATGGCAGTTACTTCTGGCTGGAAGGAGCAAGAAAAATGTCACAGAGAAGGTACCTTTGGAGCTGAGACTTGATTGAGAATGGCAGAGGGTGGATGTTGTTCTCATCATTGCTTCCTATTCAGGAAGGAATGAACAGGCACATTTAGAGAATAGTGACTAGTAGAATTTGATTGGAATTTTCTAGGCACAAAGGTAATAGAGGCCACCATGAAATAAGGCTGGAAAGTCTGAGTAGAGCCATATTTATAAGTCCTAGGATGTCATAGTAAAGGGTTTGCATTTTATTCAGTAAATGATACAGATTTCTTCAAGTCTTTTGAGCAAAGGAGTTACATAATCAGACCTATGCATTAGGAAGAAGATTTTGGCAAGGGCACGAAAGATAGCTTAAGGAGTGGAGGGCCAGGAAGTAGGAAAAGCACCTGGGAAATTATTGCAGGAGTTCAGATAACAATCAGTATTTCTGTATATTACCAACAAAATTCAGCAGGAAGAAACAGAAAAGAGAAATTTCATTTAAAAGAGTCATAGATAGTATAAAATACTTGAGAGTCTACACACAGGAACTATGTTAACATGATTAAAAATATTTACAGACTATAAAAATAAATAAAATAAAATACAGATCAAAAGAATAGGAGAAATATTAATTGTCCACGAGTAGTCCAAGTTAATGTATGTAGTGAATGAAAATGATATTTTGAGTTAATCTGAAATAACTATAATATGATATGAACAAACTGTGATTTCTATTGATAATAAAGTTCTAGGTCCTGCAAATACCACTGTGGTTGATTGCCTACATTTGTAATGAAGGAGATGCTAAACTTCAGTTAGAAGTGAATGAAAAACAAAGATATAACTATTTTTCTTAGCCAGTCTCATGGTTCAATGAATCCCAGGTTAAGAACTTCTGTCTTATAAAATTGCTTAGATCACTGAAAGGTTGACTAATTTGGCCACGGGTCTGGCAACCACTATGTATCAGACTGTCGTTATTTAGTCATGTCTGACTCTTTGTTGTTGGGATTTTTTTTTAAAGCTTTCATTTCAATCAAGTAACCATGGAAAAATATTCTAAATTAATTAATCAATAAAAAATTTAAAAATAATTTAAAAATAATAAAGAGCTTTCATTTTGAAAGAACATTGAGTAATGACATTTGTTGAGAAATATGAATGCAAAGTATTTATTTCAATATTTTAGGGCTCTATAGTTTCATTGCTATTGGAAGATATTCCTTCCACTGTTGGAAGAGGAATACAGATGAAAGCATATGATTTATCACTTGTTTATTTGGGTTTATATTTTGGGGTTTTGGTTTTATAAGATTAGTCACTCATGAAAATTAATAGTATGGAAATATATTTTACATGATAATACATATACAACCCAGTGGAATTGCTTGCCAGTTCTGGGAGGAGGGAGGTGAAATAAAATAGAGAAGAAGAGAGGGAGACACTTTGAATCATATAACTTTGGAAAACTTATATGAAAATTTGCTATTAAAAGAAAAAATAATAATAACAAAAAAAAAAGAGTCTGTAGGTCATTTTGGTGATAATTATCTCTGAGATGATCTAGGCTGTTCCTTGAACAAGAGACATTTGATCTGTTATTTGCATAGTATCCAAAGCTTTTTATTTATTTATTTTATTAATTGATTTGTTTGTTCCCATATATATAACCCTTCCCCATACTAGAGGAGGCATCATTTGACAATAAAATATATGTATATATAAATGTCTGATTCTTTGTGACCCCATTTGGGTTTTCTTAGCAAAGATCCTGGAGTGGTTTACTATTTCCTTCTCTATTTTACAGATGAGGCAAACAGGGTTAAATGACTTACTTGGGGCCACATAGTTATCAAGTGTCTGAAGCCAGATTTGAAGCCTTCCTGACTCTGGGCTTGGCACTCTATGCACTATGGTGCCACCTAGCTGCCCTTATATATCAAAAGCAGGATTTGAATCCAAGGCTTCCTGGTTCTAAGGCAAGCTCTCTTTCTCTATTCCTCAATGTTGTCTCTATATTTTTAATACAAGCAAAATGAAGCTAACCTTCCTCTAAGGAGGGAGGGCACTAGTAGTCAGGGTAGACACAGGAGAGGCTTCATGTAGAAAGTGGGGCTTGAAGGAAAGCAGGGACTCCAAGAAGTGGATCTGAGTGAGTGAGAAGAGAGGGAGGGAAAGTCGTAATCAGTATGATGTACTGGGAGAACAGTGAGGGATCAAGGGGACCTGAGTCCTTGGTAAGAGTGAAGAGCAGATATAAAGAGGAATGTGGCAAAGGCAGAAAGACAGAGGTTTGTGATCAGAGGGGCACATTTGAAGAATCTAGCACTTTGGAGGTTGAGCAGTAAATTCCAGAACAGTCAGATTAGGGCTACACAAAATGGGAAATCATTAAAGAGATCCAGTTATGTTCACTATAAGGTACTTACTAATGCTAAAGTAGGAAAGGAGATTCATACACTTAGAAAGAATGTAAAGAAGGATTGCAAAAGGGGAGGAGGGTTTTTGATTAAGTCTTTTTGTTTCTTAAACTCTTACCTTCTGTCTTAGAATCCTAATGAAGTATCAGTTCTAAGGCAGAAGTGCTTTAAGGGCTAGGCAATTGGGGTTAAATGATTTAATCAGGATTTCACTGGAAGTGTCTGAGATCACATTAGAACCCAGGACCTCCTGTTTCCAGGCCCCCCCCCTCTCTCTCTCTGTCTCTCTCTGTCTCTCTGTCTCTCTCTGTCTCTGACTCTCTCTCTCTCCAAAGTCACCTAGCTGCCCCTGTATTTGATTAAGTCTTAAGCAAGTTTGCACAGGTAAGATGGTAAAGAGGGATATAACCAATCCATGAATGAATAAATGACTGAAAAAGCATTTTGTTAAGAATTTACTATGTGAAAAGCATTGTAATAAGCACTAGGGACGCAGAAAAACAAGACAATCTTTCACAAGGTAAGCACATTTTAAAAGGAGAAAATAGAATCATGGCTGTAGATTTAGAGGTCAATTCCTTTATTTTGTATGTGAGGAAACTGAGGCACAACTAGTACAGTGTTACACAGCTAATAAGTGTCAGAGGCAGGATTTGACTCTAGGTCTTCTTCACTGCAAGTCTCTCTTAGGCTACATTGACTCTCACATAGAGGTTTCAGTTGCAAGTCAAATGGAAATTCCCACTAATGCTTTGGGTACCATTGCAAAACAGATGACAAAGCATCTTCTTTAAAGTCATTTTCCATTGGTAAAATGATATCTCCTTTTTTTGTTGAATCATTTGAAAATTTCATGGACTTTGGTGGCAAGAACATTTTTGTTGTTGTTGTTCCAGGTCTCAGGAGCTGTGGTTGGTGAGAAGGTGGAGCCTAAAGCATCACAGAAGCAGTTGTCGTGTCACAATGTCTTTGGGTGATAATTGTCAGGGAGCCAGACTGGAATCAGGGCTGGTGGTTGGATAGGCGTTAGCATTTCTAGGGCTCTTGGACTTGCCTGCCTATAGGTGGCAGTTGGTCAACAGCTGGTAATGATGGTAGCCGGAAAGGTGGCCCAAAAAGATTGCTTCCCACGCTAATGTCTGTAGCCAGGAGGAGGATTGGTGGCCTTGCTATTTTATTCCCAGGACTCTTGAACTCAGTAGCTTGGACTCCATCAGGGTCTGAGAGGATATAGCTTGGGTGTTTTGACCCACTTAGCACACATTACCTCCTGTCTCTCCTTCAGGATCCTTTGCTGCTTCAGCTAGGCTGGCTTTCCTGTCCTGTTGTTGGTGGCTGTGGTTGGCAGTTGATATTGCAAATTAACTCCTAAACAATTAACTCAGACACAGAACATTGGCATCAATTTTCTCTCTGCCAAAATGAAAGAACCATCCATATCACAATATGGTTCAATGGCCCAGTCTAGACAAAGCACTAATTGATGATGATCTTTCAGACAGACCTAATCTGCTGCTGCTGCTGCTGTCTTGCATCTCCATTGAAGGATATTTTTGCCATCATTTTAAAAGACTTCAGTAGTCCTTTATTTTTTAAAAGAGGAGCTATGCAATTGCTAGATTTTAATGGAGATGGATGTGCATGGATAGCCCTTTTAAAAAAAAATCTGAGCTATAAGCAATCCAGTTATAATTACATACAAACCATACGTATGCGGTAACTTGATTATATCTCACATAGGGCATTCAAATTTTGCAAGTAAGTACCTTGGGCATTTTTCAGCTAAATAATGCTAAGAAAAGAAATCAACTTGATATTGAAGGGTTTTTTAAAAATGTTTAAATCCTTCCATTTTCAATAAAATAAAGGGAAAAAGGTCCTTAGGTTTTGTTACACAGAATTAAAGTAATCTCTCTCATTCAGAAATAATGTTCCATCAAGAAAATTGCATTTGTGCAATTTGAAAGGAAAAAAATGTGTCTGTGAAATTTAGAGTATGGAACTGGAGGTTTATAGAAAAAACCTGGAAAATCATCCTAGTTTATTTGTGAAAAGGCTCTTGCCCCCATGAAATTGTGATGTGTTCTTTCCATCGTTGAATTGTTTCTCTTCATTGTTGAGTGTCACAAGGCAGAGAGGTCTAGAATTACCATGTTATGAATGTGACTGAATTGGTTTCAAATACATTTCAAAATAGGTGGTTATGAACAGAGGCTGAAAATTCTCATTTAACAATCAGTAAGACTTTAAATGACTGTCCCTTAATACACATTTAATTTAGACTCTTGGCAAGATTTTTTCATGTCTAGACAGGACTAATTGGTTACAAAAATATACACAAAGGAGTCAAGCATTTGATACATTTGAATAAACATTGAAAATGTTTATTTTTGAAAAAAATCTTCTGAGATTTAGACTTCTGAACAAAGACTAGTTCCTTTGATACCTTTACATCAAAGTTCCTCATTGCATTTTTTGGAAATGAGAATAACATAGGAAGAAGGAGAGGAAAGGAGAACATGAGGTCAAGGACAAAGAAGAAAAAAAATGAGAGATATATCCTATAGTGGGAAGAACAGTGGATTTGGGATTAGCTGAGCAGGGTTAGAATCCTACCTCTGTTACTAATTGTGTGATCTCTCAGAGCCTCAGTTTCACAATCTGTCAAATTAAGGATGATTTGTCCCTCCTCTACTGGCATATAAACACTACTTTATTCAGTAATTCAAAAATAAATAGTTATTAATTTTGATTACTATATGCAAAATACTCTGTTAAGTAGTGGGGATTCATAGGAAAACAAATGAAACCAAGACCAAGTCCTGAGTAATACAATATGAGCATAGATAAGTAAACCCAAAATAATATGAGAAAGAAGAAAGTTAACTGAGCCTTTGGATCTTAAAAGATCAAAGGAAAAGACCTCTGTGACAGATCACTAATAGATATTAAGGACTGATCCTTTAAAAAAAAGTAGATCTTAGGGGAAAGAGGGGCATTGAAGACAAATTGTGTTACTTCCCATTCTGGTTCTGGACCAGTCCTGATGTTGTTTGTCTTGATTTAGAGGAGGACCAATGATGTCTTGGGGGAATGTTTTGACTTGCTGGGGAATGGGATTTAGGGGAGGCAGAATTGAACAAAGTTGTCAGCCTCACTCTTTTCCAGTGCCATCTAGTGGCAGGACAAAAGTCAGGATGACTATTGATGGTCTGGGATGAAATGGATGACCTTGGTTCTGACCAAGCTCTAGTGCTCCCTAAAACCTGTTTCAGCCACCTTCATGTCCACTGAAACAAATTATTCTCATCTACCTGGTCTGCTGGGGATGACAGGGTTGGAGAGTCTTTATTTGGTCACCCAAACTCACCAACAGGTTTGAGGCCCATAGATTATCCTCTACCTGATTTAGACTGTCTGCTGAAATAGATTTATCAGCTTAAGCCTACTGTGCATGCTATATAGCTTGTTGGAGCCACAGGTAAGAGTTGGATGACAAATGGACACCAAAGACGGGTGAGCAGTCTTGAAAAGGATTTTGGCAAGCCTGCACCCAGAAGTGCTCATCTTCCCTACATACCCCATACATCCCAATTTAATTTGGGGCCAGCCCTGATATTGAGAAAAGGAAAAATGATGAATATGTCCTTTTTTATCTCCTCTTAGAACTGATTTAAATAAATTGAAATTAAATTAGTTTGCTAAATTGTTTCTACCTGTTCTCTTTTTCCCCGAATTTTTGGTAAAGGGAAAGGAGGCAGGATGAGGGGAAAGGGGAAACATTAAATTGTGGAAATAAATATGAAATCTAAAATTCTCTTGGAGCAGGATACGGGATTGGCTTACTTCACAAGAGTAAGTGCGAGGAAACACTTTGTAAATATCCTATTGGGCCATCTATCATTACTATCCATAGGAAAAAAAAAATCAGAAAACACTTATTAAGTGTCAGCTCTGTGAAAGGGACAATGCTACTCATTATGCATACTGATAAAATAATAAAAATGATTCTTGACCTCAAGACCTATTAGAGACTAATAAATGTATATGGATTTAACTAAAGTCCCTTTCAACTCTAAATCTAGAATACTATAAACCTCAGTAAAATACGCTATACTTTGAGGGGAAAAGAACTAGTGGGTAGAGAGATTAGGAAAGGTTTTGTTGAGCCTTGAAGGAGACTAAGGGTTTATTCTGTGAAGATAGAATTATATCTCTTTATCTATTTTAATGGAATCAATCAGCAACCTTTAACTCAATCAAGAACTCAAAGTGCCCTTTCAACACCTAAGTAAGAAAGTTCACAAGTCAAAAACTCTTACCTCCAAAGGGGGCTGCCCAGCCCTGGGTAGGACTAAGCAAATTGAAAGACTGTAATTGGTTTTTGTGAAGAAGGAGGAGAGATAGGAAATGATGTGGAAAAGGAGCATAAAAGAAGAGATGAGCATGGCCTTCTACCATTCCTTTTCTGGTGTTTGGGGAGATTGTTTCCCCAGATTCCTGCCTTGGCTTTGGAGGAGACTCTTTCCCTGGGCGAGTGGAGCTACTTTCTTTTCCTTGGAGTCATTGTGTGTTGGTGGAACTCTGACTGAAGACACGACCAGGACATCTGGCTGAGGATTACCCAGAACTACCCATGGAGATCAGGACTTGGGGAAGCTCCTGCCTGGGGCTGAGCCAGACTTCAACAGAGAAGGGCTGGTAGTCTTGTTAAGGCTCTGTTAAGGTTCTGTCTCTTTTCTACATGTCGCATTTTTACTCTTTCCACATCTTTGTAAATAAAAACTGCTCACAGTCATTTTGACTTAAGGGATAATATTTTAAAATCAGCAACTACAATATTACTTTATAACTCCGATATTAAGTCAAAACCCCCAATTTTAAGCCTTACAATTCTAAGAGGCAAAAGTGATAATGTTTCGTAGGTAGGCCTGGGGAATTGCCTGCGCAGATGCATGGAGTTGGGAGATGGGATCCCCAGGTTGGGGAATTATAAGTAAGGTCAATTTGGCTGGAATATAATATAAATGAAGGGGACTCATGTGAAATATATCTGGAAAGGCAGGTTATTATTATATTGTGGAGGGCCCTAAATACCAGGCATTTAAGCTAACAAATTTTAAGAGAAAAACTGCAGAATATAGGCCAGGTTTTCAGTCCAAAGAACAGAGCTCAGTTGACCCTCTTCTTCTCATCAAGTCTCCAGGGTCAACTGACTAACTTCAGGATTCTAAACCCTTTTCAACTGTCAGAAACTCTGCAGTTAGGCTTTGCAGGGCTAATATGCACCCTTTTGCACTACATTTGTCTTATACTAGAGTCATTAAGGATCCACTAACATTTTTTGAGCAGGGAAGTGATTTTGACAGATCTGTACTTTTGGAAGATAACTTAAGCAGATATGTGGCAGATGATTCAGGGCAGCTAGGTGGTACAGTGGATAGAGTGCCAGGCCTAGTGTCAGAAAGGCAGTCTTGGACCTGGACAAGTCACTTAACCCTTTTTAATCTCACTTTCTTCCTTTGTAAAATGAGCTGGATTAGGAAATAGCAAACCACTCTAGCTGGTATCTTTGTCAAGAAAACCCTGAATGGGGTAATGAAGACTAGTGAACAATAACCATCTCTGTTTCTAAATCCCGTGCCTTTTTCACTGTGCCACATAGTTTCTCAACAATTCTGAGGTTATGATTTGGGATAACTGAAAGGAAGGTGGTGTCCTTTTCAAAAAAAAGAAAAATCTGGGATGGAGTTAAAGGAGAAGATGATGAGTACTCTCTTGGACCTATTGAGTTTGAAATACTTACCATGTCACAATGGGACATCAGTGGGGAAAATATGAAATATCCAGCTGACTGAATTAGACTGGAGTTCAAGAAAGATTAGGTCTGGCTATACAGATCTGGAAAATTATCTGCATGAGAACTGATGAGAATACCAAGGGATAAAGTATAGAGAGAGAGAGGAAAAAGGGGTCCAGCACAGAGTTTTAGAAAATACCTATTCTTAGGGAATAAAATATGGATAATTATCACACAAAAGAGACGGAAAAGAAGCCAAAAGGAGAAAACCAGTAGAGAACAGTGTCAAAGTAGCCAATGGAGTAGAGAGTATCCAGGAGAATTGTTGTTGTTGAGTCATTTTCAGTTGTGACCCCATTTGAGGTTTTCTTGGCAAAAATATTGGAGTAGTTTGCCATTTCCTTCTCCAGATCATTTTATAGATAGGGAAACTGAAGCAAACAGGGTTAACTGATTTGCTCAGGGTCACATAGCTAGTAAGTGTCTGAGGCCAGATTTGAACTCATAAAGATGAGACGTTGTGACTCCAGGCCTGGCACTCTATCCATTATACTATTTAGCTGCTCATCCAGGAGAAGACTCAGTGTCAAAAGTTATGGAGAGGTTGAGGAGAATGAAATGTTAGAAAAAGACATTGGATTTATCAGTGAAGACATCTCAAAATAAGAGGTATAAGATGAACAGCACAAAAATGACTGTAACCAGGGTAACAGACAATGCCTGAAATCAATCAAGTTAAGAAATTCATGGAGACATAGAATGAGAGTACTGGGAAATAACTCACATGGATCAGGGTACAGATGATGGATTATTTTAAATACTTATAATTTATTACCACTGGTAAATCTTCCAACATTTAGAAATTTTTACTCTGAGGTTCACTTCATTGATCTATATATCATCCATCTTTTGACTTCTAGGTTATTTGCCTTTTTTCCCCCTTCAAGTCCAGCTCTCTTCATTCATGCTATCCAATTTTAGTGGGATCTTTTATCAAATGAAATTAAATTTTCATGCAAACAGAATGAATCAGGAACATGCATTGAAATAGTAAAATACTTCATTGAGATTGAATCAAATAGTAAGAGAGCAGACAAATAATCTTATACATATTCCTGAGTGAATATATTATACCCTTCCCTTCCCAAGAATATTTAGGAAATAAATCCTCCAAGACATGCCCCAGTGCTTGTTACTCAGCCAGAACAATAATCTGAGATACTAGAATGAGGTTGTAGGTAAGATTGTTATAGTGCTTTCTTCCTACCTCTATCTCCATCTTGGAGGGAAACGAAAGGACTGATGAATATCCCCGGTTAACTATTTGTTCCCTCCCCTACTTCATCCTTTTCCTAATGGACAAAGAACCAATTTCCTGCTTTTCTTTCTTACTCTGGCAGTTGTAGGCTACTGTCGCTATTTAAAAACCCCTATTTCTGTAAACAGGGTTGTTTTAAAGTACTCTTCACTATGCAAGTGACAGTGTATTAAAATCTGGATAGCCATTCGAATCTGTGCCAATTCTTACTTGAATAATAGAGGTGAGATTGGGAATGGAAGGAAAAAAACACAGAAGGGAGCTGATTTGAAGTATTGGGAGTTTTTAAAAAGCAATTTGAATTTGTCTGTGCAAGCCAACTGGGGGTTAGGAGGTGGATGGTTGTGGGTTAAGCTATATATTTAATTGAGTATATAACTTATTAGAAGAGAAAAAGAGAATTAATATTCAGGGCTAGATTCCTCTTGAGACTTGAACTGATAAAACACCAGGCTACAAAATATGGATAATTCACTTTCAAGCAGCTGGAGGCCATTCTTGGCACCTGAGTTTTAAAAGAAAGCCACTCCAGGAAGGGAGGAGGGAGCTAAAAGAAGGTTATGCCCCTCCCTGAAAGGGACAGGGAGCAAATTTTACCATTACCATCAATAACTCCGGCTAGATTATCTCAGGGGATGACTGACAGTTCAGCCTGCCTAGCTCTCTAGCTCCACCAGCTGCTTACACATAATATTTAAGACAACCCCTGAAAAAAGGAAATTATTTTTCCATGCGTCACTTTTCCTAGCTGTTTTTCAGACTTTTCCAGAAATTTATACCTTCAAAACAGTACAGTTATCTGAAAACTTTGGTGAATAAGTAATGGGAGGAATTTGGGGCCAAATGAAACTTTTTGCAAACCACTGAAAGTTGGAGCCTAAAATGTGAGAAGTATTTCTACCATGACTCCCTTGAAGGCCTGAGTGCATTCTGGAAGGAATAAACAAGGATGACAGGACATCTGAAGTCCTCAGGAGGCATCACTATCTTGACAATATTCTCTCACTCATTCACTACTACTTCTTTCCTTCCTTCCTTCCTTCCTTCCTTCCTTCCTTTCTTCCTTTCTTTCTTCCTTTCTCCCTTTCCTTTCTGCCTTAGTATCAATTCTAAAAAAGAAAAGCATCAACGGCTAGGCAACTGAGGTTAAGTGACTTACCCAGGTCACACAGCCGGGAAGTGTCTCGGGTCTGATTTGAACCCAGTTCCTCCTAACTCCAGACCTGGAGCTCTACCCACTCTGCCAACTAGCTGCCCCACCCCTACTACTTTTTGAGGAAAATGCCCTTTTATAGGCCCCAAATAGTCAATTTATTCTTAATAACAGATTTTAGGAGATGTCCTCTATCTTCTCCATGTGTTAATGAATATGTCCCAACTCTCCTTAGGGAAATACATTTAAAGTTCGAAATAGAGACTCACTTCTCGGTGAACTCATCATATTGATCAACTTCCCTAATCCACTCTCTATATCTATATATGAGACTGACTTACTATTGTGCCTACTCACCCTTATGTAATTTCCAATTACTGCTACTGCACTTAAGGGAAATACCATAATCTGAAACATGGTGTTCCATTACTAAAAACATTTGCTAATGCGAAAGTGGGAATCTCACCAAGAAAAGGCAAGAGTTCATGGAACATTGTCATCTCTAGAAAGGCCACAAGGATCTTAAGAAGAAAAGAAATGATGCAGGTACAGCTATGGAAAAGTTTTCCCCCACTTGTTACCTGGTTAGAATGCCCTCATGTGTCTCTGCATTGCATTGTTATTTTAGGTCAAATGATTGTCATAAGATCCTGGGTGCAGAGGAAGGGTTTAAACAGTTTGTAATCCCTTGGAGCAGGGAAGACTTGGGTTCAGATCTGACCTCAGATACTTCCTAGCTGTATGAACCTGGGACAAGTCACTTAATCCACATTGCCTAACCCTTGCCTCTCTTCTGTCTTAGAATTAATACTAAGACAGAAGGTAAGAGTTGAGAAAGAGGGGGAGGGAAAGAAAGGAAGGAAGGAAGGAAGGAAGGAATCCAGTCCTTTTGGTCCCAGAGGTAGTAAATGTCAGAGATGATTTGAACCCAGTCCTTAAACTTCAGAGTCAATGCCATTGTTTTTATTCAAAGCATCCCTATAATTCATAATGGTCATATTTAATAACTTCATTATTATTTCAGGGGTTGCACATGAATTTCTGAAAGATCTGCAGCCATCAAAACGTGGTCATCCCTTGTTTGAATGCATTTGTAATTCTTTTTTTAAAATTTCTTTGTTTGTTCCATTAAAATGTCCAGGTATTATCCTTTCCTCCTACCCTTTTGGTACTAGAAGAAGCAATATTTGCCCCAAAAAAGATATTTATATATGTAAAACTATGTCTTGCTTGCTTCTATTTATCAGTTCTTTCTCTGGAGGTGGACATTCTTCAAACAATATTTCTGTGGCTATATATAATGTACTCTTGTTTCTACTCATTTCACCTTTCATAATTTCATGTAGATTTTCCCATGTTCTTTTAAAAAATTAGCCTGGTCATCATTTCAATTTGTGTCAAAAAATGGCAAAGTCTTACAATTATTGCAAAGCAGTATGGGAAATGCCATCAATTTGACGAGAATTGCAAAGCAGTATAGTACCCTAAGGATTGGTTTTGTAATTAAGATCTTTTAGTCCTGCTTTTATCACATAGCTGTGTAAACACAGATGGGTTCCTTCTCATCCACCCCCCCAAAAAACCTTGTTTATGTTTTATATTTACTTGTCTGTACAGTGATAAATGTTCAACAACAGGTTACACAATGAACTTTCAAGTTTAATTAGCATTATTAGCACTTTTTCCCTCCCTTTCTAAAGACTAGCCAAACAACAAAAGAATGAGTTAAGCCTTGATTTGTCATTTTGTCAATTTGGAGGTATAAATTCTCACACTGAAAATTTAACAATCAGCTCTCCCTCCAGCTTGTTTGAGCTAGATCTAGCATGCCTCTGTGGTACATGTTGTTTTCCTCCAGTAGAAAGTAAATTTCTTGGACTGTTTGGTGTTATCTGTGTATAACCAGCACTTAGCCCAATGCCTTTACAAAGGAAAAGCTTAAAAAACTTTTTTGGTAAATTAAACTTAGTTTCTCAGTGCTCCCAGGTAACATTTTAAAATTATATGTTATTCTAGAGGAGGGAGTATCTGTACCAAGAATTTTCTCTATTCAAAAAACACAAGTCCAGACCATGATCATCCTCATAATATCTTTTGCAGGAGGCTTTTTCTGATGCTTCCACTTCCTATCCCCCAATCACTTTGTATATCTTGTGTATTTATTTGTACCTTGCATATTGTAATGAGGGTTTAAAGGGTGGATCGGTTATGGAGGTTGGTAAAACTGTAGGCAGTCAGGAAGCAAGTATGGCTTAACCTCAAGCTGTTTACTGATGGTACTGGATGTAGGAATGACCAGCACCCAGTGTCTAAGCCAGCGAAGGGATTGGTGTAATTTCCCTTGCCAAGGATTGAATCCCCTTTAAGAAGATTACTCTTCAGCCTCTGACCCGGCTGAAGAAGTAACTCCTATTGGATGACAATGAGATTAGACAAGGAAGGGAAGTGTGGTGCTTCTTGTCTAACAGCAATGGAGTTACTCTGCCACCCTCCTAGAATCTTGATCAGCAGTCTACTTAGATCAGAGCTGAAGGTAGGAGCCACTAGTTCATAAGTTAAACTAAGGTTTTATTTGAAAGTTTGGTTAGTGAAAAGGGTTTGGAGAGTGGGTTAGGAAACCTATAAATCTAGTCTAGTACTGCCCCCTTGATCTAAGTTCAGGATGTTGAATGAACTTGCTTGCTATGATCTTCAGCTGTCCCTAGGGACCAGCCCTGGGACAGAAACAAATGATCTCTTGATGGTAAAATAGAGCAACCTCTTGATAGGGTATATCTAATTGATGTTCCTATTGGATCAGCAAAGTTCTCCTAAACCTACCTAGCCTAGGAAACTAAGATCCCACGTTCCTCCTCCCAGCCACCCTGGATCCCCAAGGGGTAGACGTGAAGGTGAGAAGAGAAGTAGGGAAAGAACAGAGCCCAGCCTTGGGTCTCCAGGGCTTTATATACCCTGGGTCCAACTGGCAGTTGGTACTTGCCCTGTGGCCCATGCCACAGTCAACATTCCAACCAGGGCAACTGAGAGGTTGCCCCAAGCAAACTTGGCAATATTAATCCTGGCAAGTAATTGTATTGTATTGTAATACTATATTACAATATTGTATTGTATTGTAATACTATATTACAATATGCATGTTTCTCTCCTAGGAAAAATGTAAGTTTTTTGAAGGCAAGAACTGTTTTCTCTCTCTCTCTCTTTATCCCCAGTGACTAGCACAAAATTATTATTTTTTTTTACTGGATCTATGATGGGTATAGGAAACTCCCAGTGAGGAAATTCCTTCTACCAATGAAGACTGGCCCTTGCTTTGAACTTACTTTGAACTTTCAGTCTTACAATTCTGAAGGACTTATGACAAAGAGTGCTATCTATCTCCAGAGAAAGAACTGTTGGAGTCAGATGCAGAACAAAGCATACTATGTTTCACGTTAGATTATTTTTATTTTCAGGGGTTCGGGTTTATATGACTATTCTCTTTCAACAATGCCCAGTATTGAAGTATGTTTTGCATGATGATGCATGTATAATTTAGATCAAATTGTTTTCCATTTCTGAGGGGGGAAGAGGGGGAGAGGAGGGAGACAATTTGGATCTTATAATTTCAGAAAATGTTTGTCAAAAATTGTCATTACTTGTAATTGAGAAAATATCTTTGAATTTTTTTTTAAAAAAAGAAAGAAGCTTACAGTCTTAGAAAGTTGCCTGGGGTCAGGGGCATAATGCCAGGATGTGTCAAAAGTAGGAGCTCGACCCAGATCTTCCTGACTCCAAGACTAGTCCTCTAATCACCACATCATGCTTTATTATTGCCATCATCATAATCATTCTTCTTATTATTATCATTAAGGTTAAGACTTTTTACTTCTTTTCTTTCTTTTTTTTTTAAACCCTTACCTTCTGTTTTAGAATGGATACTTTTTTTGCTTTTTTATTTTTATTTTTTAATTTTTAAAATTTTTATTGATTAATTAATTTAGAATATTTTTCCATGGTTATATGATTCATATTCTTTCCCTCCCCTTTTCCTTTTCCCCTCCCAAAGCCGGTCGAACAGTTCCACTGGATTTTACATGTATCATGGTTCAAAACCTATTTCCATGTCATTAATATTTGCAATAGAGTAATCAGAATGGATACTTCTAAAACAGAAGAGTAGTAAGGGTTAGGCAATTAGAGTTAAGTGGCTTGGCTGGGGTCACATTGCTAGGAAGTATTTGAGGTCAGATTTGAATACAGGTCCTCCCCATTCTAGGCTTGGTGCTCTATCCACTGTGCTACCTACCTAGCTGCCCTAGACTTTCCCCCTTTTTTGACATGAGTTACCAATAAGTCAGAAGCCAGGTCACTTTTCTATCCATTACCATCCTGCCTTCCATCTGGCATATAGTAAGAATTAAATTAAACTCACAATTAAGACTGTGACAGTTAAAAACATTTTATTCACTTGAGAAATCAGTCTCAAATAAGTGGTAGCACCTTACATCAAAAGGTTTTTTTTAAAGTGTTTAAACCAAATTGCCTTTATCATTTTGCTTCATATTTAAAACTCTTTCCATTTTGCTCTCTGTCCCAAGATACCACTGCTTGACAGGAAAGAACTTTCACAGTCTCTCTGCAAGAAGTCAGAGCTATTTATTTCAGAAAGGTTAATTTCAAGTCAAGCTGTACCTTTATCTTTTAAAAGAGTTTTGTAAAGAAAAATTACTTAATCTTAGCCTTAATTTCATTGGTACCTAGAAATCTGAGTTAAAACAGTGGTATTTGTAACAGAGAAAATAACCTGATTGAAATGACTATATCCTCAATACCAGTGGTTCCCAAACTTTTTTGGCCTACTGCCCCCTGTCTAGAAAAGATATTACTTAGCACCCCTGGAAATTAGTTTTTTTAAAATTTTAATAGCAATTAATAGGCTATCACCGCCCTCCTGGATTGCTGTACACCCACCAGGGGGCGGTGGCACCCACTTTGGGAATCACTGATCTATACCCTCAGGCTTTTAAATCATTATTTTACATTTATTAGAGTATGTATTAATCCCTGTCTAATATAATCACTTTCCCATCCCTTATCATCTTATATAATAATTGCATTGGAAGTTTATATAAAGCCCAGTTGCTGTGTTTGCTAAACTTTCTGCATTATAGTCAATGCAGGATTCAAATGGACTTAGGTTCAGAGTGGAGGTATTTTAGTTAATCATTATTATCTCTTCTGGCTTAAGCCCTCATCCAATAGGAAGCTGTAAACTTTTAGAATCAAACTCATGCCTCTATATCTAGTGATCTCCATTCTCAGACTGAACCTCACATTAAAATAGTAAAACATTTCATTGTGAAAAAAAATTGAATTGTTACAATGACAAAGTAATGAAACCAATGGACATTATTATAATACTTTAATACGTTACCTCATTTAGGGATTATAACTACTGTGGAAGATAGGCAGCACAAGTATTTTTATTCCCATTTTAATCACAAATAATATGAGAATCAGGGAACCTGACCATGGTCACATGGTCAGTAAATACCAGAAGCAGAATTTGAAACCATGTCTTTTAAACTTGAAAACACACATTAAAGCAAAGCAACAGGAAAATATAACAACATTAAATTCCCACCAGAGAAGCAAAGAAAAGTAATTTTTTCTAAGACTCAAAGACATAAGAGAGATGGGAAATGGGCCATTTTCTTTTCTTTCTTTAACATTTTATTTATTTATTTAATTTGGGATATTTCTCCATGGTTACATGATTCATACTCCTTCCCCTCTCTCCTCCCTCCCCTGCCCCAAAGCCAATGAGCAATTCAACTGGGTTTCACATGTGTCATTGATCAAGACCTATTTCCATATTATTAATATTTGCAGTAGAGTGATCATTTAGAGTCTACATCCCCAATCATATCCCCATTGAACCATGTGATTAAGAAAATATTTTTCTTCTGTGTTTCTATTTCCACAGTTCTTTCTCTGGACATGGATAACATTCTTTCTCATAAGTCCCTCAGAATTGTCTTGGGTCATTGCATTGCTGCTAGTAGAGAAGTCCATTATGTTTGTTTGTGCCACAGTGTACCAGTCTCTGTGTACAATGTTCTTCTGGTTCTGTTCCTTTCACTCTGCATCACTTCCTGGAGGTCTTTCCAGTTCACATGGAATTCTTCCAGTTCATTATTCCTCTTAGCACAATAGTATTCCATCACCAGCATATACCACAGTTTGTTCCCCAATTGATGGACATCCTCTCATTTTCCAGTTTTTTGCCACCACAAAAAACGCAACTATAAATATTTTTGTACAAGTCTTTTTCCTTATTATCTCTTTGGGGTATAAACCCAGCAGTGGTAAGTAAGGCTGGATCAAAAGGCAGGCAGTCTTTTAAATCCCTTTGGGCATAGTTCCAAATTGAAATGGGCCATTTTCTGGTGTAGACTAGAGAAGTCTACCAGATTAAAATGTAATTGGGAAATATTTAAAAATTATTAAAATTATAATTTAATAAAAATACAATAGAATATAGATCATGTTAATATATGGTTTTCTAAGTCAATATGTGGGGCAGTAGGGATCTATGTATGGTCTAGTGGCCCGCATTTCTAATTTAGTTTGACCCTACTGGTGTAGACAATGCAAGTTTGTCCAGTTATCCTTACCTAGCCCAAGTTCTCCATCCAGACCATTCCCCAGTATCACTGTTCTTCTACAGCCTAGATGTTTCCTCTCCTTGCTCTATTGGCTTTTAGGAATATTCTGGTAACCATTGGGGCATAGATGTTACGACTTAAGTCTCAGACATCCTTCACTGAGATCCCTCTCTCTTCCCAGAAGTCTCTTCTTCCTAACTATGATCTGCACTTCCCGAGCTGATTGTCCTGCACCCAGGCACATTACTGTCCAAAAATGAATCTTTGATCTGGCACGGAAAGGACCAAGAATAGAAAAGTATTCTTATAGAAGGAAGACAAGCTCAGATCTGCTATGGAAGTAGTTGCTAACCTGCAGCCAGGCCAGCAACTACTCACATTTTCAGTCTGTTTGAGAATTTGGGGGCACATTGCCTTTCCTCCTGTTCCACTGCCTATTCTCCAATTTGTCATACTCCTCTGTCTTGGTTTCTACTCCAAATTACTCAAATAGTGGAAGCCATTCTAATCCTCATACGATGATTTTCCATGGCATAGTAGAAAGACCACTGGAGGGAGGAAATCCCTGCTTTACCATAGACTCACTAAGAGACTTTGGACAAGGCCTTTGAACTTCTCCTGACATCAATTTTTCTTTTTAAACATGTAATATGCAAGTTGGACTAAAGTTCTAAGAATCCTTCCGACTTTAAAATTTTCTAAGACTACCTAAGAATATATCTTAGAATAATAATAACAGAGTTTATTATTAATACTATATATCAATAACTATTTCTTGCAAAGTGCTTCACAAATATCTCATTTTATCCTCACAAAAACTGCAATTTAGATACATTTTATAATTGAGGAAATTGAGGCAAAAAAATTAAGTTAAGTTACTTGCCCAGGGGCCCACAACCTGAGGCTGGATTTGAAGTTGTTCAATTGTTTTTTTCAGTTGTGTTTGATTCTTTACAACCTCATATAGGATTTTGTTTTTTCTTTCTTTTTTTTTTTTAAACCCTTACCTTCCATCTTAGAATAAATACTGGGTATTGGTTCCAAGGCAGAAGAGTGATATGGGTTAGGCAATGGGGGTTAAGTGACTTGCCCAGGGTTACACAGCTAAGAAGTATTTGAGGCCAGATTTGAACCCAGGACCTCCTGTTTCTGGGCCTGACTCTCAATCCACTGAGCCACCCAGCTGCCCCGAAAGTTTGCCATTTCCTTCTCCAGCTTTTGCAGATGAGGAAATTGAGGCAAACAGGGTTAATTGACTTGTCCAGGGTCACACAGCTAAAAAGTGTCTAAGACCAGATTTGAACATAGGAAGATGAATCTCCCTGTTTCCTGGCTCAGCACTCTATCCACTGTATCGTCTAGCTTCTTCTTTAGAGAGAAAAACATGAAAGAATGGCATATATATTACATTAGAGCTGGAGGAGACTTTTGTGTTCATCTAGTCTAACCCCTTCATTTTACAAATGAGAAACCTGAAAAAGAAAGAAAAAACAAGCCTTTATTATACGTGTCTTTTTTTTTAAGTGTGCTAAACATACAACCCTCTACAAAATAGGTACTATTACTATCTCCATTTTATAGTTGAAGAAACTGAGACCAACAGAGGTTAAGTGATTTGCTCAGGGTCACATAGATACTTGTTAGCTGTATGTATGCTAGCAAGTATCTGAGGCAGGATTTGAATTTCCTCACTTAGCCGTCTGAGGACCAGAGAACTTAATGGCTTATATGTAAAATAATAGATTCAGGCTTGGATTTGTAGATAGAAGAAATGGATTTGAATTCCAGATCTGATATTTACTTCCTAGGGGTATGTCCCGCACACTGGTAAATTTTGGGATGTCGATTTGTCCCTTTCAGTTCTAAGTCTATGATTCTACAATTCCTAAGGCGCTTCTAGAGCTAAGATTTAAGGTGTCTCAAGATAAGTTATGTTGAACACATGGCTTGAGTAGCAGTGAATTTTAGAGTCAAATTCAAAAATAAAATTTAAAAACTAAATAGAATTATTCTGGAAAAAAATCTCCAGAATTTATCAAAGGGAGAGATATATGAAGTTCCTAAATCTATTAGATAAGATTTAATAACAACATTATGAGTCCCAATAAAATTAAATGATAAGTTATTTGGTGTAAAATATAGAGACAGATTAGTAAGAGGAGCTATCTTCCCCGATACACAGAACTTTTCTCATCTACAAAATGGAGAAAATAATAATGCCTACCTCACCAGGTTGTGGTAACAATAAAATGAGGTACTATTTATAAAGCACTTTGCAGACTTTGAAGCTAGATAAATGTGAGTTGTTATTATTATCATTACTGTTGTTCTTGCTTTTAAAGGAGGCAGCATGATATAGTGGAAAAAGCATTAAACTTAGAGCCAAGAAAACTCTAAATTTCAAGTACTGTTCTCTGAGTCTGTTTCCTTATCTGTAAAATGGGAATAATAATAGCATCTACCATAGTTTTATTACAATGATCAAATGATATATATGTAAATCATTGAATAAATCTTAAAAGCATATTAACAAAATTTAGATACAAATTATTATCATTATTCTTTCCTTTTCTGAATTTTTCTGCCACTTAAGAGTCTCCATATCTCAGTTTTCATCTTGTATTGTTTTCAAATTGTTTCTTTGTGCATCTATGTAAAAATTACTAAAATTTGACTAAGTTTGGATCAGGGGACCTATTTTCATTGTACTTTTCTCTAGGCTCTATTCTGATTTTCCATGATTTCATTTCACGAATCAATTTTGATTCTAAAGAATCAAAGTTAATAGGATCAAAAGATTTAGATTTAGAAGGGGCCTTGGAGGCCATTTAGTACAACCCCCTCATTTTATAGATGAGGAACTCGGAGAAGTTGAAGTGTTCGTCCAAGTTCATACAGGTATAAGTAGCAGAACTGAGATTTGAACTTTGGCCCTCAGATTCTAAATTGGAGATTGGAGAAATGAGATGGCAGTCCTTAATTGAAATGGATTTCAGATGCTCATTTTTTTTTTAAACCTAGAGGCTAGGAAATGTATCTGTAACATGAAATAAGAAGGATACAAGGCATTTGGGGTATGACGAAAGTCTGCATAATTTAAATCCTTCTGATGGCTGTTATCCAGAGGTTTTCACTTTATCAATTACATTCAATTGGTGTGAGTGTTTACAAAAGTGAGAAACTTATTCAGTTGCCACTGTTTTTGGAAAGTTCTCGATTTATACAATTTCAAGCTCTTGGGCTTAGATAGAAGGAATGGGCAATCATGGAAGGGATTACTGAATTCCTTCCTGACACTGATCCCTGCAGTAATTGAACTAGTAAACTTTTTTTGCACAAAATATTTCATATGTTTATGTAAAGTGATGCCTGGACATAATGATGTATTTGAGTGAACATGGGAAAGACTTGAAAGTCAATGTAAAGATGTGAGTTATGTGAGTGGGAGGGAGAGGTTTGGAAATGCCATTTCTAAATGTCACATATCATTCACCAAAATTCTAGAATATTGAGGATTGGCATCCAGTCTTTAGGAGCATATTTGGGTACAATTTTATTCCAAAATAAAAGACCAGATGTTATGGATCTTAGCTTCCAAGACACTCAGTCAGCTCAGTTGTGAAAATTGTTGTCATAATCAGCCAACTTCCTCTGTTCTATCCCTGCTTTTTTTAAAACCAAGATGTGAACACAGACCATTGCCTTAAACACAACTCTATGAGCCAAGATTCCTTACAGACCCCCAACTGTATAATGACTTTCCTAAAAGAAGGCAATAACCTCGTTCCATTTTTGTTTGAAGGCAGCAAGTCCCTGATTCCTGACTAGGTTAGCATCTCTGGCTTATCTGAGAATACATATAAGATCATAGACCATAGAATTGCAATAGATTATCTACCCAACCAGCTCATCTTAAAGATGAGAAAACTGAGGCTGAGTGATTTTAAAGGATTTGTCCAAGCTGGGATTTAAGCAGAGTTCTTGGACTCCAAATTCAGCAATCCTTCCATGTGGCAGTTGCTTATAGGTAATGACCTAGCATGTTAAATTCACACACAACAGTGGGGAGAAGGCCCAGGCACTTAGAGCTACAAGGGTAAAGTCCTTGAGATCAGTGAGGAACCACCCTAAAACCTCTGGATGAATATGCTGTTCAGCAAGGGACCCACCAGAATGGATCAAATCAAAGATTCATCCCCTCGATACTCCATGAGAAGGCTATTAAAATTGTACATATAGAATATATGCAAAGTAATGCAGACAGTATAAATAGAAGAGGTAGAACCAAGATGGTGGAGCAATAGGGAAAATATAGAGAGCTCCTCCTCTCATCCAGAAAGCGCACAAAACTGAATCCCAAAGGGCAAATTCAAGAAAAATTCATGGTGAGTCAATTTTCTAACCCAGAGCAGCACAAGGGGATAGAGATGTCTAGGACACAGGATAGATCTGGCCATGAATGCACTCTGAGGAGCATTCCGGTGCAGGGGAGGTTGTGCACACTGTGAGTAGAGTTGCATGACCCATACTGGGGCTACCCCTAGAGGGGGTGTTCTGGAGTTAGGAGCCATAGTAGACCCTAAACTGTATATTGAGATTGGAGCAAGTTGAGAAGCAAGCATCTGTGCACAGTGTGGCTCTGATCCCAGGAGAAGAGCTGGGTCTCAGTTCCAGGTTCTACCCCAGTCTGAAGCCTACAGAGGAATAACCAGAGCCAGAACCCCTGATCAAAGAGAAGTGTGTAATTCTGTTCTTCTGAAACACTGTTTCCCAGCTGGCCAGTAGTCACTGAGTCCAGCAGCAGACTACCATTACTCAGTCTCAAATCCAGCTCAGAAATATACAGAGCTCAGATCAGGAGACCAGTGATCAGACTGGTATAGGAATAATGATAATTTGCAGATTCCCAAATAAAGTTTTCCCTGGCAGAGTGAAAAATGTTTCTCAAAGTCCTTGTTTGAAGAGGGCTCAGAAGCTCAGGCAACTCTTCATTTCTGTCAGTGGCATTGTTTATATTAGACCTGGTCACCATCATATCTTCTTCTCTTACCATTCTCTAGCGTTTCAGCTTCCTTTTGTGTGTTGTCTTTGTCCCCTCCATCCCCAGACTCCCACTAGATTATAAATTCCTGAAAGGAAGAAGTTGTCTTTCTTTTTCTTATTTGTATCCTCAGTGATTTGCCCAAGTGCCTGGAACATAGCAGATGCTTAATAAATGTTTGTTGCATTGTACTGTATCCCGAAATGACACAATATTAAACACACCAAGAAAGCAACAATCTCAGACTTTACCTCTAGACCTGTACAGTCCCCCACCTTACTATCAAATCTGAAGTCAGAAAATAGGCTGAAAGAATAAAAAGGAATCCTGCTGTAAAGGTCACTTCACTTTGCATCTGGTGCTCTGCCTGATTTCAACTCCACTGAACAAGATGCTCCTGTACTTGGTACCCCCTGAGACGCCCCAATATGTTTTCTTCCCTCTTTTCTGTGTTGTCTCCTCCTTTAGATTGTAAGCTCCTTGAGGGCAGGAATTATCTTTTTTTAAAATTTATTGGAACCCCAGTGCTTAGCACACTACTCAGCATACTTAATACTTAATACTAAGGCACTTAATGTATTTTTTTTTTAGATTGGATTGAATTAGAAAAAGCTTTTAAGGTGTCAGGGAACTCAAGACACAAATCCATAAGAATAGGATAACTCCAAAACATCTATAAGCAAAGCCTTAAGGAATAACACAGCTTGGGCACAAATTTGACTAGAATTTTTGGAACACATGAAGTAAGAGGATTTTTTTTAATTAAAAATTTTTTTTGTAAATTAAATGAAAATTCTAGGGGTGGATAGTGGAAAGGAAATGTGAACTATGGATAAAGAATTGGAAAAGCAATTAAAACCTTATTAGAAGAGATAGAAAACCTTTCCCAGACAACAAATTCTGTGAAAATTAGAATGAACCCAATGGAAATCAATGACTCTATGAGACAACAAGATATATTAAACCAAAGCCAAAATAATGAGAAAATAAAAGATTTAAGGTATCTCAGTAAAAACAAAACAAAAACAACTGACTGAAAAAAAGAATAAAGAGAAAAAAATTAAAGAATTATTAGACCAACTGAATGTCATCATCAAAAAAAAAAAGAGTCTAGACATTCTATTTCAAGAAATCATAAAAAGAAACTGTCCAGGGGGCAGCTTGGTGGCTCAGTGAATTGAGAGGATGGCCCAGAGATAGGAGGTCTAGGTTCAAATCTAGCTTTAGACACTGTCTAGCTGTGTGACCCTGGGCAAGTCATACCCTGATTTTCTAGCCCTTACCAATCTTCTGCCTTGGAACCAATATATACAGTATTGATTCTAAGAAAATAAGGCTTAAAAAAAAGAAAAAGAGATTGTCCAGATAGCTTAGAACCAGAGGGCAAAAGTGGAAATAGAAAGAATCTAGTGGAAGAAACCCCAAAATAAAAGCTCCCAGTTATATGATAGACAAAATCCAGAGCATCCAAGTCAAAGAAAACTACTTTAAGTAGACTTGAAAAAAACAATTCAAGTCTTTTGAGAACCCTGGCACCATCAGAGTTCACAGAGGGGGTCTGGTCATAGAGGAGATCTGGAAGTGGTTCCATTATGCCACCTCTTTAGACCTCTGTTTGCTCATCTGTAAAATAAGTGGATTGGGGGAAAATGAGACCTGATCTAAATTATTTCTAAACTCCCTTCCAGCTCTAAATCCTATGATTTGAAGATTGAATACAGAAATTAGACCTCTTGAAGGAACTAGAGTCATGCATGAAAGTGTCACGTGGATCTTATAAGTCCTCCAATTGTATGCCATTTCAGGTCAGATCCAGTCCTGAAGTTCTACAGTAACTGAGAAGGTGAGCAGAAAGGTAAGTCTCTGATGCCCTCTTGGTCAGAGTGTGAGGGAAAAATGGTGGTGGAAGAGCTTCTTCTACAAATGCTATCTCATTACTAGTAGAACAAGGGCTTCTATCTCTTTTCTATGAATGAGATTAGGTACTGTTTGAATCTGTTAAGCTTTTTGAGTGTGCATTTTCTCTTTTATAGGCATCTGAGTGCATTCCAAAACTCTGTCCTCCTTTCTCTATAGTCTACCATTTTGTAACGTTATTATCTCTCATGGGTTTAATTATATCTACTGTATGCAGATATCTCTTGGATCTATATACCCAGTCCTGATCTCTCTCCCGAACTTCACTCCTGCATTAATCAACAGCCTGATGGACATTTTGAATTTAATGTCTTATAGATATTTCATACTGAAAATGTCCGAAACAGGATTCAGTATCTTCTCCCAAAATCTATACATCTTCTAGACATCTTTTTCTTCATCCTTCCAATCAACCAGTGACACAAGTCATCCTTGATTCTTTACTCTCACTCACCCTACCTATCCAATCATTTTCTCAGCTTTCTCAATTCTTCTTCCACAACATTTCTAGTATTCTTCCTGTTCTCTCTGCTCACATGACCACCACCTTACTTCAGATACTCATCACCCTTTGTACAGGATGTGCAGGGAAGACTAGTAGCTCTGGTGTGACGATGTGACAAGCCCTTTTCAGAGCTGCTTTCCTCCTTTGGTGTCCACCTTTCACCCAATTCTCACCTGTGGCCAACAAGCTAGTCGCATGCACTGTGGTCTCATCCCCGTAAACCATTTTTGCAGGTGGGCTAAATCGGGTTGAGGTTAAACAAGTCTCAAACCTGTTGGTGGGTTAGGGAGATGTTTACACCAAGCACATGAAGACTTCCTCCTATGGAAGGGATAGATGAGAACAATTTATTCCAATGACCAAAGTGGAAGCAGATGCTGTGGAATGCTTAAAGTTTGGATAGACATTGAAGAAGCCAAGGTCGTCCACTGTATTCTGAGCCATCACCAGTAATCTTGACTTTTGACTTGCCACTAACTACTGGTCTTTGGAAGAGAGAGTAGGGCTGACCATGCAGTGAAATTCTACCTCTCTTAAATTCAATTCATGTGTAAATCAAAAGATATCACCAGTAATTTCATTTTGGTCCTCTTCAAGTATTCATCTCCCATTATTGCCAAAATCATTTTCTTAAAACACAGTTCTCCCACCCAATCAATTCCATTGGCTCCTATCACCTCTGAGATAAAAAACAAAAATAAAAACAAATTCCTCTACGTGGCTTCACTAACTGACTTCATCCTACCTTTCCAATTATATATTACCCCCCCTTCACCATGCTATATTTAAGCCAAACTGGCCTTGCTATTCCTCCATCTCCCATGTCTTTGTCTTTGGGCAGGTTTCTCCATCCCCAGAATACATTCCCTTATCACCTTTGTCTCTTAAAATCTCTGGTTTTCTTCAAAGATCAACCCATGTGCCTTGAAGGTTTTCATGTTCCTCCTTAGCTATGTGTAGAGGGAATTTCATCTCCTCCCCCTCCTGGATTGCTGACCTGGTTCATCCCATTTTTTACGTGAGCATAAATAAAAGGGTGTGGGTGGAGCCCACTGGGGCCTTTTTGCTCTCTCTACTTCCCAGAGCAAGGAGGGGATGAGGATCCTGCAGGATGAGCTACACCTGGTCAGAATTAGAGTAAGAAAGGGACTTTAAATCTACATTTATCTATCTTTTCTATTTCAAGTGATTATTAATAAACTTTATAGAAAATAACAACTTGGAAGATATTAATTTTAAAGCTAACAGAAACTAATACTCTTCCCCCAAATTGCCCTGAATTTATTTGGCATATACTTAAATATGTATATTTTATTTCCTCTAGTAAAAAGTAAGCTGACTGAGAGAAGAGATTTGTATTTTCTAGCATGTAGCTCAGTGCTTGGCATATTATAGGCACTTAATAAATGTTTTTAATTGATTTATTGAGTATAAGTAGTGTCTCAGGTGCCAAGATCTATATATATATATGGGGTTTTACTGCTAGTCATGGAAGAATACTAGGCTACACCTCATCATCTATTGGGGCAGAAGTCCTTCCTCGCCAGCAGTAACTGGCAGCTAGATTTGTTTTTCCATTCATGAACCCTGGATTCTAATTAAGTTGTATGTGCTTGGACAAGTTAGTTAACAGCTTAGTGACTCAATTTCCTCATCTGTCAGTGATGATAATGTTGATGAAGAAAGGCAGAAAGTACGCATGGGAGAGTAGAATTTTGAGTCAGAAGACCTGCGTTTTGAGCCCTAGCTCTTTCAGTGTGACTATGTTCAGGTCACAACCTCTCTGCTTTCTTTTCTGACAAGTGGAGATAATAATCTCTGCCCTGTCTCTTCTCCATGGTTGTTATAAAGATCAGATAACATACTATATGTGAAAGCTCTTTGAAAAATATATAATATTATACAAGCAGGGCTGTGCTGGAGCCAGCTTGAACCAGCTCATGAAAATACACTGTTAAATTTTCATTATGAGCATTTACATCTAAGAAATCACCAAACACTACAAATTAGGGCTTGATTTAATTGTTTTATTTATTGCCTAGACTTACAGAAGTGATGGAGAAAATGTTAAAAACACAGGTTAAATGTAAAAGCGTTTCATGCATATATTTCCCCTCAAGAGAGCTAGTTAAAACATTTACTTGCATGCCCCTATATCCAAGGATAAGTATTAACCATATTGTCATTATAACTGCTGCTTCATTGATTCTGTAATATCTTCCAATACGATTTTCAGTTACATTAGAAACTATATTGGCTCTAGAGTTAGAGCCTAACTTTGCCACTTACCACTATGAGTTGGGTCAACTAGGTGGCACCATAGTGTATAGAATGCTGAGCCTGGGGTCAGGAAGACTCATCTTCCTGAGTTCAAATCTGGCCTCAGACACTCAGACACAGATTTAGCTATGTGACCTTGGGCAAGTCACTTAAACCTATTTGTCTCAGTTTCCTCATCTGTAAAAAGAGCTGGAGAAGGAAATGGCAAACCACTCCAGTATCTTTGCCAAGAAAACCCCAAAAGAGGGTCACAAAGAGTCAGATGAATGAAAATGAACAACAAAACTAGATAACTTAGGCAAATACTTAAGATAGGCACATGGACTTAGAGCTGAAGGGGACTTTTCCTCCTGTGGGTCTCAGTTTCTTTACCTATAAAATGAAGTGTTTGGTCTAAATAATATCTAAGGTCTCTTTTATGTCTATGTCTTTGTGATTCATTAAACTTGTATTGCCCACTGAAATTTGAACAGATTTGAGTTTGACCTTGAATTAGTCTTTTTCTTATTTCATACCTCCATTTTTCCATTTGTTTAATTTGAATAAAACTATAGAACTTGCTACTATTCCATATTGTGCTGATTAGGAGAGTTAATGCATTTTTATTTTTATTTTATTACTTTAATTTAAATTTTGAATATTTTCCCATAGTTACATGTTTCATATTCTTTCCCTCTCCCCAAAATCCCCCTAACCCCCCTTAGCCGACACACAATTCCACTGGGTTTTACATGCATCTTTGATTAAGACCTAATTCCATATTATTGATAGTTGGACTACAGTTATTGTTTAGTGTATACATCCCTAATAATATCCCCAATCAGCCCATGTGTTCAAGCAGATGTTTTTCTTCTGTGTTTCTCCTCCCACAGTTCTTCCTCTGAATGTGGTTAGTTTTCTTTCTCATAAGTCCCTCAGCCTTGCTCTGGATTCTTGCATTGCTGCTAGTAGAGAAGTCTGTTATGTTCGATTTTACCACAGTGTATCAATCTCTGTGTACAATGTTCTCCTGGATCTGCTCCTTTCACTCTACATCAATTCCTGGAGGTCACTCCAGTTCACATGGAATTCCTCCAGTTCTTTATTCCTTTGAGCACAGTAGTATTCCATCACCAGCATATACCACAATTTGTTCAACCATTCCCCAATCGAAGGACATTCTCTCATTTTCCAATTTTTTGCCACCACAAAGAGCATGGCTATAAATATTTTTGTACAAGTCTTTTTCCTTATTATCTCTTTGGGGTATAAATCAAGCAGTGCTATGGCTGGATCAAAAGGCAGATAGTCTTTTAAAGCCCTTTGGGCATAGTTCCAAATTGCCATCCAGGATGGTTGGATCAGTTCACAACTCCACCAGCAATGCAAGTTAATCCATTTTTAGATGGTAGTTGAGACATAAATATTTGTTGTAATTTTTTAGTTGTATCAAACTCTTTATGATCCTATTTGTTTTTTTGTTTGTTTGGTTTTTTTGTTTGTTTTTTTTTTTTGGCCAAGGATCCTGGAGTGGTTTGCCAATCTTTCTCCAGTTCATTTTACAGATAAGGAACCTGAGGCAAACAGGGTTAAGTGACTTGCCCAGGGTAACATAGCTAATAAGTGTCTGAGGTTAGATTTGAACTCAGGAAGGTAAGTCTTCCTGACTCCAAGTCCAGTGCTCTATTCACTGAACCAGCTAGCTGCTCTGAGACATAAATATAAATACTGTCTTGTTATTGTTCTTGCTATTATGGTTATGTACTTTTAAAACATTATCTTCCTGTGGCTGTGCAAACTTCTCGGTTGCTTGTAGGACTCTTGTCCTCATTTTTCTCTTCTCTGTTTCTCCCTGCTGTCAAGCTAAACAATGCCTTAAGCTCCAGGGTGCTTATTTAATAAATGATGATGGGAAGCAGCTGGAGAAAGACTTTCAATTTTCCTCTTGTGAGGTGAGTGTGATAGTGCACCTAACACCCTGGGGCCTGGTTCGATGAGAATGCAGGCTCCCAACTCAAATCCTGACAATCTCACTTTATTTAATCAGTTAAAGTCTATAAACAGGAGGAATCCCAGCTGGAATGGACTCTACTCTCTTCCTGTTGCATTGCCCAGTTTTCTCTTGCTTTTTCTCAGGCTTGAGGAAAGAATAATGCTAGCTGTTCCTACTCTGTGTCTCTCTGATTGTTGTAAGATGATTTGAAAGAAAGAGCAAGAAGAAAAAGTAAAGAGTGTTACCTCATTTTTTTATTGATAGTGTCACTCAAATATTCAAATGAATCTATGATCTCATCAATTGGGAGTTCTCCAAAGACATTTTTATTGACAGCTTTTCTTTTTGCATCATTTTATTTCCAAATTCATATCTCTCCAGAGAGTCATCTGTTAAAAAAAATTTTTTTTAAACCTTTACCTTCCATCTTGGAGTCAAAATTGACTCCAAGGCAGAAGAGTGGTAAGGGCTAGGCAAAGGGGGTTATGTGACTTGCCCAGGGTCACACAGCTGGGAAGTATCTGACGCCAGATTTGAACCTAGGACCTCCCATCTCTGGGACTGGCTTTCACTCCACTGAGCCACCCAGCTGCCCCTTAAAAAAAGCTTTTTGAAATGGTGTGTATGGTGGAATAGTTCAACAAAACCAACCAAGACATCAAATGGATGTGAGAATCTATGCAGTATTCTATGCCGGTGATGGGCAAACTTTTTAAAGAGGGAGCCAAAGGAAAGGAAATGCTCATCCATCAGTCCGTTTCTAAGGCAACTCTTTTGAAGTTTCATTGTATTATATCCTACTCATTGTATTCGTCAGACTAAGAATAATGTAGCGGGTCAGATAGAACATTTCAGGGGGCCACATTTGGCCTGTGGGACCATAGTTTGCCCATTACTGATCTGTGCCCTTAGTTCCCAAGCTTTGCAAAGAAAGGAAAAAGGTTCATTTTCTTTTATCTTCTCTGGGCCAAGCTTAGTAATAACCACATAATTTTTTGAAGAAGCAATGTTTTTTCCTTTTACGAGTTCTATTAATTATCTATCCAAATGTGTATTGCAATTGGAGCAACGTATATTTTTCATCCATTTGATATTTCTTGTCCATCCTGTGTCAATGATTAGGCCAAATATTTTTGAGTAATTAAAGAGCTCTTCCATCATATGGTCTAATGTTCTACAGCTTGGATATCCACAGTGGTATCTTGCAAATAGGAGCATTTGGAGGATCTTATCATCTATAGGGAATACTTCAAATTGGAATTGGATTTAGAGTTGAAGAGGGATATGGGCTGGACTTTCTACTAGAAATTATAAAACTCTTTAATGATCTCAAATTTCCCATGAAGTAAGGATTCATCTTCTTGATTACAACATTCCACTAGTGTTGGCGCCATGAAATACAAAGTGGTTTCTGAAAAAATAAAAATGGATATCACACAGAGGGCAAGTCAAAGGTCTATGATGGGTCAGTGAAGGCTGTAACATATAGCTGAAGAGAAACTCTGTAAAAGGGCAGGAGTTAAAAAAATAATCAAAAAATGAGTGATAAGAAATGATGGGCTTGTTGGGTTAGGCAAAGGATAATTTGTGAATAACCAGAGTGCTCCACTTCCCTTGTGAAATCAGGATAAAATGAGGAAGGCTGGCCTCTAGTACATTTAATATAGTGAACTTATAGAAGGATATAGAAGGATATGCAAGCATGAATGGGTTGCAATTTGCATCATTGGAGGAAATTGTAGATCTTTTTGATTTTTGAGTATAATCTTCATCTCATTATGGGGACAGAAGAAAGAATAAGTATGCTGAAAAACTTGCCAAATTGCAAGTTGAAAGATCCCAGTTCTAGTCCTCATGTTGTCTAAAATTAGCTTTGTGACTTTGGGCAAATTGTATACCTTCTCTGGATGTCAGTTTTTTCATCTGTCAAATCAAATAGATTAAATAATTTTTAAGCACCAACCAACTTCATAATGCTTTGAGATTCAAATATTGTATACTATGAAGGAGGCTATTTTATTGTGTTTTCCCTATTCCCAACAACGCCATTATTAGTATTTTTGTACAGGTAGATTTTATTTTATTTTTTTGCTGTTAATATTGTCAATGTGTACTTTTCACTCCTTTGTTCTTCTTATGTTGCCTTAAAATTGACCCACCAGGCAGCTCTGGGGCTAATGAGACAAAAGGAGAGGGAGATAAACTCTTATAATCCCTTCTTCCTTAAGTCTCTTCCCTCACATTGCTCAGACCTCTTTGCTAGCTGCTTCTTCTTCTTCTTCTTCTTCTTCTTCTTCTTCTTCTTCTTCTTCTTCTTCTTCTTCTTCTTTTTTTTTTTTAAATTTAAAACCCTTACCTTCCATCTTGGAGTCAATACTGTGTATTGGCTCCAAGGCAGAAGAGTGGTAAGGGCTAGGCAATGGGGGTTAAGTGACTTGCCCAGGGTCACACAGCTGGGAAGTGTCTGAGGCCAGATTTGAACCTAGGACTTGCCATCTCTAGGCCTGGCTTTCAATTCACTGAGCTACCCAGCTGCCCCCTTTGCTAGCTTCTTAGTAGCATCTATAATCCCAATGGCCCCACTCCATTAGAGACCTGATTTATTCTCCCTAAAGTCTCATCCTCAATCCAACTCTTATATCAAAATGTCCTAGGCAACCTCAGTCTGGTACTCTTTTGAAGTGAGGACAAAACTTCAATCATTTGTGTCAAAGAACCACCAAGATCACTGATATATGCCCTTGCTTTTCCTCAATGAGACCAAAGGAAAAAACACATGGATGGGAAGGGGGTGCCTTTTTCTTTTCAATCTTCTTTGTTGCTAGCACTAAAAACCCTTAGAAAACCGCACAAGTCCTTTGTGTGAAGCTATATTCTGCTCCAGACAGGGCCATTGAAGAAATCGAATTCAAGACTGAAAAGGAAAAAAAAATATCCACTCACCTCTACTTTGAATGTAAGCTCCTTGAGGGCAGGGACCATATCTTAATGATCCTTTTCTATTTCTGGGCATCTAACATTGTACATTTTTGCAGAAAAGAAAGGAATTGGATCTATGATTTCACTTTGTAGAGAATTGCCTCTACCAATTCAGGTCAGCA
The DNA here is from genome assembly GCF_016433145.1 of Gracilinanus agilis. Taxonomy (NCBI): domain Eukaryota; kingdom Metazoa; phylum Chordata; class Mammalia; order Didelphimorphia; family Didelphidae; genus Gracilinanus; species Gracilinanus agilis. The sequence continues at coordinate 251,198,610 of NC_058132.1, forward strand.
CCAGGAATTTAGATTCTGAATAAATCAGATTCTAAGATGCTAAGTGATTTGCCCAGAGTCACATAGCCAGTGTGTGTCAGAAGTGAAAGATGGACCAGGCCTTCTGAATTAGGAGGCCAGCTTTCTGCCCATTTTGTATTTTGCTTCTCATGCAGATAGTAGGCCCTTCATAATTGACTAAATGAATGAAACTAGGGGAGAAGAGCAAGCTGAGTAAAGTAACCTAGTGAAAAGGGCTGAATACCAAAGATTTAGAGCTGTAAAGACTAATATATGATTGACTCTAGCCCTCTCATTTTGTGGATAGGGAAAATAAGAACCCAAGACATCTAGTGTGGCAGTATTAAAGGAAAGGACCTGTGATGGTCAGGGTCATTTAACCACATCTATCTGCCCATCACTCTACCTCCCCTCATTTTCTTTAAGAGTAGCAATGACACTTTATTGCCAACAATAGGGGTTTTCTTGAGAGTAAAGGGATGTATTTTTTGTGTATTTATGTGGGAAATAAATTAAAAGTTTAGTAGCATTTCACTGGCACTGCCAGGCAAGGGAAGGTATTAGGATCTTGAGGCACCATGTGTGTATGCGTGCATGAATTTGTAGATGTGAAGTTTCTATGAAACCCTCTGGGTGGGGATACCAGCGGGGGTTTGTGCCCCTTACTCTGAGCTTGGGATGAACCATCCCCTCTTTAGGGAGATAGCAGCCAGGCTTATACCTAGAATCTCTGAAGTTCTTGCCCCCTGGCTTCACCAAGAAGTTGGCTGGAATCTCTCAGTACAGAGTGGGTAGGAAGAGAAGTGACAAGACCCAGACAGTTGTTGGAGTGAACCAATGCTCTGCCAATGAGATGGGCTCTCTCACTCTACCCCCTTGTCCAAATAAGTTTCCTAGTGTAAATGTTCCTTCTAGAATTCAAGTTATAATTCAAGTGAGCTGTAATTCTCTTTATGTTTTGTTAACTCCTAGCCCCAATCCCCAACTAGATACAGCACTTCTGGAAAAACATTTCAGTGTTAGCTCTATCTCGAGCTCATCTATAGAGATGTTTCTTCCCTCAGTTGCTTCCTCCTAACCCCAAAGTACACTCTGACTAATAAATGCCAGTGGTTAATAGTGTTTATAAGGACCAAATTGACATTTAAAATAAAGGTAAATACTCCCCCTTTGTCCTCAGAGAGAAAGGCTTTTAGGCTCTCCTGAAGAAGCTCAAGGGGAGAAAGGAGATCGAAGATCATTACCAATCATCAATTATTATTATTTTTTCTGGAATTCAGGGATGTTTCAGCAACAAAATTGCTGAGCCAGTACACCTCATGGCCAGTTGGCCCACACACCCTTGTTCCCAGAGTTCTGGCCTCTTTTTTATAGTGTTGTTTCTGTCTGGGCTTCCCATCTCTCACCTCATTCTGACAGGCTCCCTTTCTCCAGTTCTATGATCCTTCTGCTTGGCCCAGAAAAATGTGGGTTCTTCTTTGAGTCTTTCTGCTTGATTTAGTGAACTGGTTTCCATTCCTCATGAGAATGCTTTGTTTCCTTTCTGATTCCTTGAGAGGGCTAATTTGCACTTTGCATGAACACATCTTTTACAGTTAAACAACCTGTTATTGCCCCCCAATCTATTCATTAAAACTATGGTTTTGAGGAAGACTGTTTCCCCCATAAATTGTATGAGTTTGAAATATGAGCAGCCTCCAAGAGGGAAGATCTGAAAAAGTACTGGAAAAAAATCTCCCAAAATGTGAGATGTTGGAGGTGTGTGTGTGTGTGTGTGTGTGTGTGTGTGTGTGTGTGTGTGTGAGAGAGAGAGAGAGAGAGAGAGAGAGAGAGAGAGAGAGAGAGAGACAGACAGACAGACAGACAGATAGACAGACAGAGACGGAGACGGAGACGGAGACAGAGGCAGAAATAGAGAAATTTGAGAAGAGATAGCAGCATAGAAACTATGGTGGGTCATTTGTAGGTGGGAGAATAGTGTGTGTACAGTCTACACACTATGTTCTAGCTGCCATTTTTGAGAAGGGTTTGTTTGACTAGACACCATGGCCAGAGAAGGTTGTCTGGGAATCATGTCAAGAAGTCAGTGTTCCAAAGATTTGTTTCCGTAGTGAGATTAAACAGGATATGCCTCAAGGAGGAGACCATTGCCAATATTGACCTGTAACACACATGCAATGAGTTTGTGTTGATTGCTTCTCTTAAGCTGGGAAGAGGACAAGCTAGCTCTTCAGGGAAACTTTTAGCAGGAGTAGCCATGTGGTATAGGTGCCAAAACAGTGGTTGTTTAATTAATTCAGTGTCCTTGATTCACCTTACTACCCTGTTTTCTTTAAATGTCTGGTACTGATTTCATGTCACATATGGTTTGGGCCTATAAGAGAACATAGTGGATAGATGTTCCAGACAACAAACTGATTACCAAAACTCAGTTGATGTGTATATTCAATAAACAGAATTATATATATATATATATATATATTCAATAAATGGAATTCAGCAAACATTTATTGTGTGCCACTTACATGTAAGGCATTTTCCTGGGTGCTGAGAGAGATACAAAGCTAAATAAGGCATGGTCTCTCTTTTTGTGGAATTTCATCTAGAGGGGAAGATAAGATATAAGGCAGAACAACAGAATATAAAACTAACATGATTAATCTGTAAAGGGTACCAAAAAGCTTCTCTGGATGGTTATAGAAAGGAAAGATCATGCTAAAGAGTCAGAGTAGGATATATGGAGGAGATATTGTCTTGGATGGGTATATTTTTTTATGTGTTTTTTTCTCTTTAAGATCAACACGTTACCTTTTTTATTTAAAAGGGATAAAAGGAAAATCACTTCCAATCTTCCAAATATTTACCCTGAAGTATTTGTGGAAGGAAAAAATGTCAGGAAAATCTTCCCCTTACAGCAGTGGTCTCCAAAGTACGCATGGGAAGGGAAAGCCTTCCCAAGAAAAACACTGAGTCCTAGCTCACTTCCATCAGCACAAAACAGACTTGTTCTCACCTTTAAGAATTGTGTTATTGCTGCTTCCCCCAAATGACCTGGAAAATGGGAAATTCCTTGGACTCAGAAACAGGAATTGGTCCAAAAAGAACTATTGACTTGAAAAGAAGAGCTGGCTTCAGAGACCTTGGAGTCCAAAGTTGGCTCCAAAAGGGAAAAAAAATACCTGACTGCTTCATTTTATAGATGTACATAGATATATAGGGAGGTTATAATTATGGCAATGACTCTGTCATGATTGGAATGAGGAGACAAATGGTTTTGGGAGCATCTAATTCAATAAATAAAAATCCTAGAAAAGTTATGCCAGTGTCTGTGTTTGTCTTTCTTTTTTGGATGTAATCTTCAAGATGAACAGTCTCCTTCCTAATTATATATTTGTAGGTATATTAAAGGTCAGATGTATATGTTCCATGTAAAGGTGGGTAATTTAAAAATATTAAAGGTTCTTGAAAGAATGGGGACAAGACTATGTGGAACCAGGAGTGAGGAGAGAGAGAGGCAGAGGCAGGGAACACAAATTAAAGAACCACCAGGGGAAGATGAGTTGGTTGAAAGGATTAAAGATTAAGTCAGTCAAGATCAAGAGATTGAAGGAAGATAGTTTAGTAATTTAAGAGATTTTGGAACTATAAGAAAATCTGTTTTAGAGAGAATTTTCTAGGTGTGGGGACCAGGAAGAAAAGAGTTGCTCATGTGGATAGGGTTGGGAGAAGTATGGGGAGAACTAGGAGGCAGCTCTTGGAGAACCAGCTAGAAAAGACTTTTGTTCCCTAAGGTCCAGGATCCTTGAGCAAAAGGATTTTTGTCAGATTAGGATAAAGCAGATTGCGGACAGGAAAGATAACTAGCCTTTTGGGGTAGCCAGGCAAGAAAAAGATTTAGACCATACTAGTGGCTGGATTCTAATGACCACAAATACTTACAGTTTCCCTATCAGGGTGTCCTTTGTTATTTCTGTAAGAGTTTCTTGCAATCTAAATAGGTAAAGGATGTCATTGATCCCTCACTACTGAGAAGTTAATTAGGTGACAAAACCTGCCTTCTAAAGACCCAAATCTAATGTGAGGCTGCCCCAAACCTTGAATGGTGATGGCACAAGTTGATAGTGAGAAAAAACAACAGTTGGGAAACACCTTGATAATAGAGATGGTTTGATCAGGGTTTAGTTGAACTCTAAAAGACTTAAAAACTTTGAGGAACACAATGACCAATGACAACTACAGAGGACTGATAATGGAGTATGTCTCCTACCTCCTGACAGAGGTAAAATATCCAAGATCCAAAATGAGACATGTTTTTTTCTAACATGACCAACAGAAATTAATTTTGCTTGACAATATTTAAAAAGTAACTTCTTGATTGATTAATCAACTGATTGATTCTGGTAATGACCCCTGCAGAGCCACTTATAAAGGTGCAGAAATGACCCAAAAGCCTTCATGATTGTTTGGGCAATGCCTGTTCGCCAACTACTGTTGGGAGGGTTTCTTCTTATATCTGTCCTAGGTGTTGTTCCTTCTCTTCAATTTAGCAATCTTAAAGAACCAGATAAAACAGAAAGAGTGACTTATCCAGGGTTCTGCAGTCCAAGTTTTCTTGCTTGAGGTCAGCCTACACCTCTCATGGAGGTAGAATGCTTTTTAATTGGTTACATGCTAGAGTGAGGTTCTATGAGCCTTTTATTTCTGAGACTCCATCTTTATCAGCCATTAGAGAAAATGATTGAGAGGAAAAACAAAACAGAGAGAGAGAGAGTCCTTTATCTCACCCAGTGAGAAATTCCTAAAGTCTCTATTATGGCAAGCTGGGAATAGAAACATGATGAAGGAAACAGCTCCTCTGCATGCCATCTTCTTCCTAGAGTCTTTCTCTCCTTTCAGTGACTTCTCTCTGAGGACCTTTTCCTGCACATGTCCTCTCTCAAAGCTGGGAGCCAAAAGACCAAGAGATCTCTCCTCTTCAAATTCTTGCCAACTCTGTCTCTAATGGGCAGGCTACATAGAGTAATCTATTCTTTCCACCAATGAGGGGAATTACAAATGGCAGGCTTGAACTTGGGGTTACAAATGAATAATTCAAATCTCCATTCTTAACACATTTTTTGTGTTAGCCCTTCCCCAAATCTGAAATTTACCTCTTCACCCCAGTATGTGTTGTTCTTTTGTCCTGGTTCATTTATTCTATTTAATTTTATGTGTCTTCTCATATTTCTTTGAGGTCTTATTATTTGGTTTGTTTGTTTTCACAGTGCAATAACATTCTATTTTTAAAAGATTTTCTTTCTTTTATTCCAGTAACAAATCTATACATAATTTTTCATGGTTACATGATTCATGTTATCTCCCTTCCCTCTTCCCTCCCCACTCCTGGAGTTGACAATAAGTTCCACTAGGTTTTTATATGTATTATCACTCAAAACCTATTTCCAGGGGGCAGCTGGGTAGCTCAGTGGATTGAGAGCCAAGCCTAGAGACCAGAGGTCCTAGGTTCAAATCTGGCCTCAGACACTTCCCAGCTGTGTGACCCTGGGCAAGTCACTTGACCCCCATTGCCTACCCTTACCACTCTTCCACCTATAAGTCAATACACAGAAGTTAAGGGTTTAAAATAAAAAAAAAAAAAAGTAAAAAAAAAAAAACCTATTTCCATATTGTTCATTTTTGTAAAAGAGTAATCTTTCAAAACCAAAACCCCAAATCACGGATCCATATAAACAAGTGATAAATCATATGTTTTCTTCTGGATTTCTATTCCCACATTTCTTTCTCTAGATGTGGATAAGCATTCTTTCTCATAAGTCTCTCAGAATTGTCCTGAATCACTGTATTGCTGTTAGTAGCAATGTCTATTACATTTGATCATCCCGCAATGTTTTAGTTACTGTGTATAATGTTCTCCTGGTTCTACTTGCAATACTATCCTAATATATTTATATGCCACATTTTTTTTTGCCTCCCTCCAGTCACTGGATATGGGAGGCACCATGGCACAGTGAAAAGGATATTAAGGGGGCAGATAGATAGCTCAACAGATAGTCAGGCCCAGAGTCAGAAAGTCCTAGATTCAAATTTGACCTCAGACACTTCTTAGCTGTGTAATCCAGGGGAAGTCCTTAGTAACCCATTGCCTAGTCCTTACTACATAGTACTGGTTCTAAGGCAGAAGGTGAGAGAGAGAGAGACAGAGAGACAGAGAGACAGAGACAGAGATAGAGAGAGAGAGACAGAAGCAAAGAGAGACAGACAGAGAGAGAAAGATAGAGACAAAGACAGAGAGAGAGAAGGAAGGAAGGAAGAATGGAAGCAAGGAAGGAAGAAAGAAGGAAGGAAGGAAAGAAGGAAGGAAAGAAGGAAGCTAGGAAGGAAAGAATGAAGGAAGGAAAGAAGGAAAGAAGGAAAAAAGGAAGGAAGGAAGGAAGGAAGGAAGGAAAGAAGGAAAGAAGGAAGGAAGGAAGGAAGGAAGGAAGGAAGGAAGGAAGGAAGGAAAGAAGGAAGGAAGAACATTTATTGGCTATGAATTTTTAAGAACCAGTATTTGAATCTTGGCATTACTGCTTACTACTTGTGTGGCTTTGACAAGGTACTACCTTTAGACTTTAATCTCTTCATATATCAAGTGAGAGGGTTGAATTAGATGGTCTTATCATGCTCTAAACCGATTATCCTAAGATTCTTATCCTCTCATAGAGGTAGTAGAAAAGTAGTATGAATAATACTGGACCTGAACTCCAAGAATCTGGCTTCAAGTCACTTATGAATAACTTGAATAAAAGTTTAGGCAACAGGTTTACCCCATTTTCAGATAACACAAAACCTGGGAGGGATAGCTAACAGCAAGAATGGTAGAAATAGCCTTTAAAAAGATATTGACTGAGTAGAACCCTGGGCCAGATCTTAAGAAGAAATAAAATGGGTATAAATGTAATTTTTCAGTTAAAAAAAACAAACAACTATGAATACAAGCTGGAGGAGGCATGGTTAGACAAAAGCTTATCTGAAAAAGTCCTTCAATAGAAGTCAACAGTGTGATATTATACCCAACAAAGGGAATTTTAGACTTCATTATGAGAGCCACAATTTCTAGAAACAAGAAGGCTATAGTCCTGCTCTTATTATCCTGTAGTCAGGTCACTTCTGGATTGTTATCTTCTTTTCTAGGTACTATATTTTTAGGAAGGTTTTTGATAAGATGGAGAATATCAAGAAGGTAGCAGCAAGGGTGTTGAATGGCCATCAGTTCCTCATGAAGGAACTGATGGAAAGAACTGAATATATTTAGCTTTTAGAGAAGATTAGTGAAACCATGATAAGTGTCTGTAAGTATTTGAAGGGTTGCCTTGAGGAAAAGGATTAGATTTGCTCCAGAGGGTTCAACAAGAAGTAATGGATGGAAGTTCCAAAGAGGCAGATTTAGTTTTGATACCAGGAGAAATTCTAATAACTACAGCTATGCAAAAAGGGAATGAACTCCTGCAGGAGTAATGGGTTCTCTCTGTCTTCTGTCAAAAGGTACATGACAACTTGTTGGACATGTCATAGAGGGAATTCTTTTTCAGATGTGGTTTGAACTAAATGATCATTTTAGTCTTTTCTAACTCTGAAATAGTTTTATTCTCCAAATTCTGCCCTTTGCCATTTACTGGCTAGGCAACCGTGGGTGAATCATTTCAGTTTTCTGAGACGGAAGTTGCAAAATGTGCAGGTTGGATTAGATCCCTAAAATTCCTTCTAGCTGTGATCCTAGAATCCTATGCCTTTATAGGTTTTGGTGTTCATTTTGAGGAAAATACTTTTCAAATTGTAAAGTAGTTATATAAATATGAATTATTAAGATTATAATTGTAACTAACAGGTAGTGAAATGGGTAGAAGATGGGCAGTAAGAAAGAGGAGAATCAAAAGGTTTGGATGATCTATGAATTGGATAATCCCTAAGTAATTCACAGTAAATTATCTGTAGCTGTATGAAATGTTGAGAAACTCATAATTATTTGAAATAATTTCATGTAAAATGAAAATGTCTTAAGTGTGTGGGTTTTGGGTGATTGCTGCAAATAAAATTAATTTCTAGAATTTGAGCGGATCTGTTTAGGTTAGGTGAGCAAAATGAAGAAGACTTCTTTCAAATGGAACAATTTAGAAGTGTAATTTGAGGTCAGTTTCCCTTTCAATAGTAGACCTTTTTTGTAGCCTATATGGAAAATACAGTAAAAGGCAGCATTTTTCCAATTGTTCTTTTCCTAGCTTATTTGTTTATACTTGGAAGTGAAAGGATGACAGGTTTTATGAACCACTAGTTGTTATTCTTTGCCTGAATATCATGTTGGTTTTTTGTTAGAAAAAAATCACCAGAATATCTGAAAGTTTTTGATGAATAGAACCCTTTATTTTTAGGAGAAAATGGATGGAACAGTTTGGGGCTTTTGGGGCCGCCTGTTGCTATCATGTGAAAGTTTCCCACTGATTTGACTTTTTATTCTGCTGTGTGATTGGTGCCAAGATTTACATGATTGCTGTGGGGAACAACTGGATTTAGCATAAGTAAGAATAACTGCTTTTCCCCTAGGGAGAGACAAAAAGGAAAAGTGAACAAGGCACAGAGACAATATTATCAGGAGTTATATTCCTATTCAGCTCTTTTATTCAGCCTAAATCTTGGATTCTATTGCAAATAATAAAAGCAAGAAGCAAGTTGGCCCAGAGCCAAAGTCTGGGATTAGCAAAGGAACTATTTTTATTGGGGGGGGGTGTGATTTGTTTGTGAACAGTGGACATATGTGATTAATGTGGCATCTTGAATTTCTTTTTTAAAAATTTTAAATTGAGAAAATTTTATATTCCTGTGAAAATGAACATTAAGGAAAAAAGAAAAAGACATAATAGTGCTTAAATCTGACAGAGCAAGACCAATCAGTGCCTTCTGCCACAGCTTCCTAATGATTCACCCTTTTTGTCTCCAACTGACTTTCTCAGACCAGTCTGTGTTTTTTGAGGTGGGGTAGGCTAATAGTTTAGTCCAGTAATTAATGAGACATTTAACAGGTGAACCTGTCAATGAAAAGAGAGGTAAGGGATAGTGAGAGTGGAAAGAAGAGGCTGTTTTATTCTTCTGGCATCATTTTCTCATGGGGTTGAGGGTCTTCTGAGCCTCCTATCCCTATTCCCTCTCCCTCCCCCTTTCTCTCACTACTCCTTTTTTGGCTGTGTTTCTATTACAGTTCTTTTATTTCCCAGGCTGGAAAATAGTTAGAATTATAGAACCACAGAATAATAGAGTTGGAAAGGACATCCAGAGACTATCTGGATCAATCCCTTCCTTTAGGCAGGTGTCTTAACCAACCAAGACAAATTGCTAACTGTATGGGTAGCCTTACCTCATGCCTTTGTTACCCTTATTTTGTTTCCACTCATTCACCAGGATGCCACCATTTTTCATGATTCTGAACAGAGACTTGTGGTTTGTTTGGGAAAAGACTTTTCCTTGAATAATTTTCCTCCCTTCCTTCTCTGGTATGTCTAGGGACTTCTCTCAATCAAATAATAAACTCTTTTCTTCTGTGCCTCAAGTAGCTGTGCCTCTTCCTAGCTTTTTCTCGGTAAGGAGTGGGACATAGCTAGGATGCCATTGCCATACAAGAACATTCCCTGGAATGGATAAATGTCCTGAATAAATGAAAGAGCATTTATTTGATAATACATGTATAACCCAGATCGAATTGCTTGACAGCTCCAGGAGTGGGGAAGAAAAGGAATGAGAGAGACAACTGGGATCATATAACTTCAGAAAAGTTATGTGAAAATTTATTACATGTAATTAGTAAAAAATTTAATAATAAAAAAATTTAAAAAGAAAGAACATTTATTAAGCACCTACTATGTGCCAAGCACTATTCTAGATATACAAATTAAAAAAGGAGCCAGTCCCTGCCCTCAGAGAGCTTACATTCTAATAGAGGGAAATAGCACATTTTAAGGGAGTAGGGTAGAGGCAGCTAGGTGGCTCAGTGAATTCAGAGCCAGGGCTAGAGATGGGAGGTCCTGGGCTCAAATCTGGCCTCAGATACTTCCTAGCTGTGTGACCCTGGACAAATCTCTTAAACCCCATTGCCTATCCTTTACTGTTTTTCTGCTTTGGAACCAATACAGTATTGATTTTGAGATGGGAAGAAGGGTTTGGGGAAAAAAGTAACGGAGTGGGCTCCAAGGAATGGTGTTTTTCTATAGAGTCACAGGAATGATAAAAGGTACAATTAGGGCCATTTGTTATCCTGCCCTTTCTAGAAGCAATGTATTGATTTGATTACTATTCCCAGAGCAAGAGGTGAAAAGTAAGATCAAATGGCTATGCAGAGACAAAAAGGAAGGTTGCTCCGAGCCTGGCAGCAGTGCAGATATCAAAATGTCTGGTGCAAATGAATAAATGTGATGTGAAACATGGTCTGAATTTGGATAGAGGTAATAGGTTCGATGAGTGTTCATTTATTTACCAATCAGGACATCTGATTGGTAAACTCCAAAGTTTAGTCATTCAGCTTCCCCATGGATGGTGCTCTCTGGAGGTTTAGTTTAGAGGGTACTATTCTGGGTGCAGACAAAATGAAGGTAGATGGCAACATGCCCTGAGGTAGTGGGGTGGTCCAGTGGATAGATTACAATTAGGAAGACATGAGTTCAAATTCTGTCTCAGATTATTACTAGCTGTGCAAGTTGGAGTAATCCTAACTTCACTCGACTTCAGTTTTCTCATCTGTTAAATGGGAATAATAATAGCACCTATCCCTTGAGCTATTGTGAGGATAAAATAAAATAATATAGGTAGAGGACTTTGCAAACCTTTAAAAAGCATCATATTAAAATGTCATTGCTTCATAGCTGCACTTTTTGTGGTGGCAACAAATTGGAAAAGGAGGGTATGTCCTTCAATTGGGGAATGGCTGAACAAACTGTGGTATATGCGGGTGATGGAATACTATTGTGCTAAAAGGAATAATAAACTGGAGAAGTTCCAGGCGAACTGGAGAGACCTCCAGGAATTGATACAGAGCGAAAGGAGCAGAGCCAGAAGAACTCTATACACAGAGACTGACATTCTGTGGTAAAATCGAATGTAATGGACCTCTGTACCAGCAGCAATACAATGACCCAGGACAATTCTGAGGGATTTATGGTAAAGATGCTACCCACATTCAGAGGAAGGACTGCAGGAGAGGAAACATATAAGAAAAACAACTGCTTGAACACATGGGTCGGGGTGGACATTATTGAGGGTGTGGACTGGAAAGTATCACACCAATGCAACTACCAACAATCTGGAAATTGGTCTTGATCAAGGACATATGACAAAACTAGTGGGAATGTGCATCGGCCATTGGTGGGGGGAGTGCGGGGGGTGAAGGGGAAAGGAGGAGCATGAATCATGTAACCATGTTAAAAATGAATATTAATAAATGTTTAAAAAAATGTCATTGCTATTCTTAACATTATCATTGTTAAGTCTGAGGTAATGGCTGATTCAAATGTAATGTATGGCCTGGGGCCAGCCAGAGGCAGTGGACCATGGGGCCTCTGATCTCAGTGATGCCTGCTATCCCACTTTGAGATTCTTTCGCCCTAACAAACTCTCTGCTGACCCCATGAATTTGGATCCACTTCTACAAACCCAAATGAAATCTGGTTTGATCCATCACCCTCTCTTATTTATTTGCCTTGATCTCAAGGTACAGGTGAATCTTCTTTTTCAGAAGACTTCTTCCCTTCATCACAGGGATACTGATTATAGTATATATGATTGTAATGTATATCCTATCTATTAGGATACTATGTGTTCCAGAAGCATCCTGGATGTGGGATAAATCTCTCATGTAAGGAAATCTCCTCCACTGCAGATTGGCATCTGCCCTGAGAGTTGAGGCATTCTAAGACTCTGAAGTTGATTCCTAGAGCATTGCCTGGGCACTGGGAGGATAAGTGCCTTACTTAGGATCACATAGCCTGGATGGGCCAGAAGCGGGACTAAACCTAAATCTTCCTAATTAGAAAAACAGACTTCCAACCAATACGCCAAAGCCCAGAGGGCAATCTGCCTCAATTTGGTGTCTTCTCTGTTTTCTTCCAAAGCAACAGACACAGTGCTGGTCACCTGAGGCAGAAGAACAGATGCCATGAGAATAGGCTCCTTCTGTCCTGAGCAATATTTTGATCCATGGGAAGTAAAACAGCGGCAATTCAGCGGAACAAGAAGTCATGTCAACAAATATATATTAAACACCTCCTAAGGCTAAACACTGGAACAAGGATCCTGTATGTGGTTAGCACACCAGACCAATAAAAGAACAATCTGGGGGTATCTGGGTGGCTCAGTGGATTGAGAGCCAGGCCCAGAGATGGGAGGTCCTGGGTTCAAACATAGCCTCAGACACTTCCTAGGTGTGTGACCCTGGGCAAGTCACTTGACCCCCATTGCCTAGCCCTTACCACTCCTCTGCCTTATATCCAATACACAGTATTGATTCTAAGTTGGAAGGTAAGGGTTTAAAAAAAAAAAAAGAACAATCTCAGGTGGAGAAATTAAAGGAGACGAGCCAATATTTCACCAATACCTCCTGTTCCCCTTGGTTGTGCCTTCTCCCTCACCTCTGGCTCTAGACTCTTGTAATGAATACCTTTTTCTCATCTCTGCTTAGTCCCTTGGATTTGGATATATCCTCAACAACAGTTTGATCTAAGGTGGCATCTTATCTCTTTTCTCTAAATATAACTTGGATCATGTTTTCATTTCCCAAGAGGACTCTTCTCCTTATTCCATTCAACAAACATCTGTAAAACATCCACTACTCTATGTGCCAGGTACAAGGCAAGGTACTTGGGATGCAAAAATGAAACTACAATAATCCCTGACTCCAAGAAGCTTACGTTCTCCTGGAGGTAGGAAAGTGATAACATATATCTGAGTCAGTAAATAATGTGTCTATAGAAAGTGATTTCAAGAATAAAGAATGCTAATGGGGGAATTAGGAAAGGTCTTACACAGGGGGTGGCACCTGAGCTGAGCTTTGAAAGAAGCTGGGGATTCTGAGAGGACTGATTGGCCCCAGATTCTATGTGTGGCCTGGCTTATAACCAGGGATACTGTACCACCAGGGATCCTATCACATCAATTCCCAAAACCTGAGTCAGCACCCTGGGCAGTCAGTTCCTTTTAGAATGGACTGAATTTCTTTTCCTAGGGGGTCTTGCCTGTAATGGAGAAGTTAGAAACTATTATCTGAGTTTTTCTGTTTAAGGGGGATGATGATGAGCAGAAAGTCAGATGACAAGAGAATCAAAGGAGTAAAAATTGGGAGAATTTCCTTTCTAGGAAAAGAGATGCGTTGAATTGCTTGGGTCCTCAATGTTCCCCTTTGATCTTAGTGTTAACTTCCACTTCATGGAGCATTCACTTAGCCTCTCTGTCTCTATTGTGAAATGAGAGTTGATAATAACCCTTACCTCAAACCTGTCTCTCAGAGGTATTGTGAGGATTAGCACTTATAAAGGAGTTTTTCAGATGCTCAAATGAAAGGCACTACTTAAATACACACTATTATTATTATTTTTTCTGTTTTTACTCCCATATTGGGACAGGTCTCTTTATGACAAGTAAGGATATAGTTAGCCAACCCACCCACATAGGGTTCCATAGTGTCATTACCTTCAAGGATTTAAGGATGATTCGAGCTATCTGGACAGTAGCATTCTACTCAGGACTTGGGAACTTCAGGTGATCAAATTTCTTTCCCCTTTTTTCCCCCAATTAAGTCACCCGCTGGTGTGAAAGGGAATTCTTGGTTCTCTGTGAGTTCACACTTTACTTGATGCTAGGTGAGAACAAGCCAGAAACTTAAAAGTTCACACACTCAGAAAGGTGTGGTTCCAAAGGTGAGAACTCAGACAATTTGGAAACTGTGATTACACCCTCCCCCCATCACCTTGAAAAGGGGCAGAGACAGGAAACCACCATAAAAACCATGAAAATCCCTGAGGAGGGGGCTGGTGAAGGAATCTGATGAAGGAGGCTAGTAGAGAGTGAACTCCAAAAAGAAAGTCACTCCAAGAAGTACAGAGTGAACTCCAAGAAGAGGGTCACTCCAAGAAGGAGAAGGTGAACTCCAAGAATGGGGAGAGTAAACTCCAAGAAGGAAGTCGGCTTCAAGAAGAAAGTCAGCCTCAGGAGTCACCTTCAGCTCCAGTCATTGTCTTGGGTGAGTGGATAGCTGGTTTTCCCTTCCTGTCTTCTGGAGATAGTTTAATTCTGATAGAAGATTAACAAGTCCTGGCTGAGTCAAGCACTGGGACAATATTTAATTAGATAGGTTAATGTCTTTTTCTATCCTTTTGCATTTCTCTACTTTCACCTCTTTTATAAATAAAAGATTTATAATTTTCATATATTTAGCCAAACCATTAATTTTAACACTTACACTAGGAAGACCATAGGACAGTGATGGCCAACCTATGACATGCATGTCAGCACTGACACGTGTAGCCATTTTCAATGACACGCGGCCATATGTGGCCACATACAGAGAAGTGTGGGGCCGCATGCTGAGGATGAAACATTTGCTGTAGTGTAGTGTAGACATTCTGTGCACTATAGATGACAATTCTACATATATTAATTTACCTATTTTGGTTTATTAAATATGGTTATATATTACAATTATACACTTTTGTTATTTAAACTATAAATATCATGAAATTATGGGTTGTTTTTTTCTTGAAGTGACACACCACCCAAGTTATGATCGGTTTTGGGGCAAATTTTGACACACCAAACTGAAAAGATTGCCCATCACTGCCATAGGAGCATGTTACAAACTTCTCAGTTGGTTGAATTGATTCATGTTAAGTGGTCCTACAAGATCCCCCATCCCAAAAATCTTTCCTCTGCTGGTCTTTAATTCTCTTATTTCTCACTGCTTTGTGAGGAAGATTACTTAGTTATCATTTAGGAGACCTAACAGGAAGGGCTGGAGAATTCCACATGGAATGGGGAAGCAGGAAGTGTGGCTTGCTTTCTCTCTGAGACGGACTCCATGGTGGTTGAGACAAGTTGCAACTGACCCCAGGAGACCTCAGATTTCCAGAGATCCTAAAGGAAGACTGACATCCACTTGTGGGAGATTTTGGTAGAGACTATTAATCCCAACCTGAGTTGCAGGTTAACTTGGGCTGGGTTAGCTCCCAGAATCTACCCACCTGAAAGAGCACTGCTAGTGGTCCTGGAGGAGCTGGAACATCACTGGAGTGAGTCTGGACTCTGCTGTGAGGATTCCTGCTTCAGTCCTGTTATTCTCTGGGCCCTGCCTGGCTTAGGTCTCAGTTGAGTGTAGGAAAGTCCCTCCCCTGACCCTGTGGTTTGCCCTTAGTCTGAAAGTGTAGAAACTCCTATTCCCATCCTTTACCATAGTTTGCTTAATTAAAATTGTTATAAACTCTCTTGCCATTTGCCTGCTAGGTTTCACAGGCCTTGTCAAGATGATGCAGAGTGGCAGCTGCCACTTCTGTTAACAGATAATATCCTTAGCAGTTAAATCCAGTCTCCCTACCTTGTTTGGTCCTGCCTTCTGTCATTCCTGTCTCCCTCATACCCCACTGAGCCCAAAAATAATAATTTAGTTTAACTCCCCTGGTTTTCCCCATAATAGTAATGATCTATTAAAGGCCCTTTTAAAATGCAAATTTATCTTGGAACGCTAATCAATTAGTTTATCAGTTTACCAGCAAAAAATCCTGAAGGGAATGAAGTAGAACCATAGATTTACAATGTGACAGAGCTAGAAGAAAACAGAGATTTAAAAAAATTCTGACGTCACAAATGTAGCACCTGCACATACACCCTTTTACACATAGGACCCCCAAAGAACCACCTTATGTTCAGGGTACCTTATTTATCTATAGACACTCAAAGTTATAACCCATAACTTGATACCAATGGTTTTACTGGTTAGCCAGGGGACATAATTAGTTTAAGGCAGGTGTGTTTAATGAAATAGAATAGTAAGAAAATCAGTCAACAAGTATTCCTTAAGATTTACTATGTGCCAGGCACTGTGCTAACCTTTAGGGATACAAAGAAAATTAAAAAAAAAACCCAATAACTCTTGCAGAGCTTACCTTTTAATTGAGGAAATAAGATATACACAAACATATACATATAAGATAGACAGGGGCAGCTAGGTGGTTGAGTGGATAAAAAGATAGGAGGTCCTGGATTCAGATGCTTCCCAGCTATGGGATCCTGGGCAACTCACTTAAACCCCATTGCCTAACCCTGGCTACTCTTGTGCCCTGAAACCAATACTTAGTATTGATTCTAAGACAAAAGGTTACGGGTTTTTTTTTTAAGTTAGAGTAGATGGAAGGCAACCTTAGAAAGAAGGGCATTAGCAACTTGGGTTGTGAAAGATGGGAAAGACCCCTATAGGAGCTGGTACTTGAGTGAGTCTTAAAAGGAAGCCAGAAATTTTCTAAGGTAGAGATTAAGAGAGAGAGCATTCCAACCATGATCAACCAGAACAAAAACAAGAGAAATAAGAGATGGATTGTCATGTGTTGGTAATAGCAAGTAGGTCAGTATGACATTAGAAAATTGCCTTTTATAACCGTAAGTGAAAAGAGTAGGCAGCTAGTTGGTACAGTGGATAGAATGTTAGACTTGGAGTCAGGAAGACTTGAGTTCAGATTTGACTTCTAACATTTACTAGCTGTGTGACCCTGGATAAGTCATTCAACCCTGTTTGCCTCAGTTTCCTCATTTGCAGAATGAGCTGGAGAAGGAAATGGCAAACCACTCCAGTCTTTTGCCGAGAGAACCCCAAATAGGATCATGAAAATAGGACAGGCCTGAAACAACGGAACAAAATCTTCTTTGTCTTGGCATGCAAATGAATTTGAAATAAAACAATCAAAAGAGGTAAGGGCAATTGTCTACTCATCGGGCCTCCATTCCTGCTTTTATTGAGTATATAAATCATCAAAGCAACAAAAATCATCTGGTTTGATTCCATATTTTGGCCAATGAATAATTTCACATAAGAAAGAAACACTGTGTGTGCGCCAACTTTACAATAGATTATATAAATACAAACATCACATCTAGCACTAAAACCCAGAATTGTATTTCTGTATATCTCTAAACATAGTTTTAATCAGTATGCATACAGGGCTCCTAGTTAAATTGTTTTTTCCCCTCATACTGCATTATGCCATTTAGATTTTCTATGTATCCATACATTCTTTATATTTGACATTCTTTATGGCAATAAAGTAGGCCATTGCATTGATCTACCACAGCCTATTTAGCTATTCTTAGCCACCTCACATATAAGCTGTTTCCATTTTTCTTTTCTTATAAACTGCACTGCTAAAGATAGCTCTGGGGTGGGGGGTTATGGTCCTTTTTTCTTTTAAATCATATCCTTAGATTACATAAGTTTCAAATGGAAGATCCCCTTTGGATGATGAAATCCTAGATCTCCCTTTTCATGGACATCATTATGCTGATTGCACAAAATTCCAGAACATTACAGGGTCTTATTAATAACAGTTATAATTATTCAGAAGGGACAGGACTAATAATATATAAAGGAAAATCCAAATGATGAAGAACGATTATTGTTTAGACTATAATATTCAGTTAGAATGCTAGCTTATTGAGTTAGTATACCAATCAAACAGGATAATATTATAAAGTGCTTAGCACAGTGCCAGGCACATAATAGGCACTTAAATCCTTTCTCCCTTTCCTTTTTGCCCTCCCCCAATCCATGTATTCAGGGCAATTATGGCAAATTGACAGTGAATATGAATAATAAGAGGAAAGTGCGTTTGGAAATTTCTACAGTGCTCTAAGACATCCCAGACTGGTTCCTGACACACTCAGAACACTGTAGTGGTTGTTTTCAGCATCAATGTTCTTTAAGTGATTCTATAAGGTTGCATATCTTGAGACATTACGATCTCCAGAGAACCAAAGTTACAGTCACCTAAAGAACAATGGGGAGACACAGTGCATAGCAGTATATATTCTAGAGGATGTTTTCTGAGACAATTTTTGCTTATGAAGTGATGTAAAAGATACCATTTAGGACATGTATGACCTGATCTGAGTCAAAAGTCATATATTAAATCCTTGCTTTGCACAAGGCAATGTGGTATGCCCTGGGATGCAAAGACCAAACTAAAAGCAATTCCTTCCTAAAGAAAGGTAATTCTACTGAATAGAAAGGGAACGCAACTTATAACTAATTAGAAGTCATTGGATGTGTGAGATGTTGTCAAGGCAGAATTGGCAAGACTTGCCAACTAAGTTAGATATGGGAGGTATGGGAAAGGGAAGAACGGAAGATGTCTCCAATTTTTTGAATCTGGGAGATTGGAAGAATAATGGTACCATCAACGGCAAGCGTTGGGTCAAGATCACAGGAACGATAGTGATTTCCATTTTATACATGCTAAGTTTGAGTTGCCATTGGAACATCCAGTTGAAGATACCCAACAGGCATTCAGTGATGTAGAGCTGAAACTCAGGAGAGAGATTATGTTTACAAACAGGGGTGTTTTGGAGTCAGCTCAAATTGGCTCACAAGAATCAACTGTTAAATTTTCAGCGTGAGCATTTACACTTTGGAAAATGGCAAACACTACAATTCCAGGTTTGATTTATCGTTTTGTTCATTGTTTAGACTAAACAATGTTTAGGCTTAAACAAAATGCTGGAAAAAATATTAATGGTACAGATTAAACTTATAAGTGCACAATGCAGCCCATTATTAAATACTTGTCAGCATACTCCTATATAAATAAATAAACAGAAAATAACTACAAAGTGAATTTTTGGGTAGGGAGGAAAGCACTTGATTGTGGTTATATAGCCAGTAGGTGGTAGAGATAGTGCTTGAACCCAGATTCCAAGATTAACCTTCTAGTTACTATACTACACTGATACAGAAAGCCAATTATTAAACACTAAGTTGCACATACAGAATGAGGAATCATCTGAATAAATATCACAATTTAGTTTCTGGTAGCTAATTAGATTATGGAAAAGAAGAGGGGCTAGATCAGAGTCTTGGGATCACCTACAGTTAAAGGGTGGGTTCATGATTCAGAAAAAGAGACTGACAAGAAATGGTCAGTTGTGCAGAAGAACCAGCAGATATCAGTGTCATGAAAACCCCAGAAAGAAAAGCCTATCTGGGAGGAGAGGTAAATAAAGAACATGGAGCAGTAATGTAGTGAACAAAACAAAAACAAAAAGACAAAAACAAATGATGTGTAGTTCATGTGGAACACTGGTTCCCCTGAAATAATAGAAGATTTAGAGGAAGTCTTCTGACACATTGGCTGAGTCCTCAATAGAGGATTTGTGGACAAAAATTAAAGAGGAAAAAAAGATGTGAAAGCATTTACCCATACTAATCCTATCACCAATCCACCAAAGAACCAAGATGTGCTTCCTATAGTGGGAAAATTGATATAGTCAACATTATAGCTCCTCTTTCATATTGTTGGATCAATCTCTAGAAAGCCTGACCCAAAATATAGTAGCAATGTATGCATATACCTGTTTCACCAGTACCACCCCATACATATTTATTTTATTTTATTTTATTTTATTTTTAAACACTTACCTTCCATTTTACTATCAATTATAAGACAGAAGAGCAATAAAGGCTAGGCAATTGGGGTTAAGTGACTTTACCAGGCTCGCATAGTTAAGCAGTGTCTGAGGCCAAATTTGAACCCAGGTCTTCCTGTCTCCTAGCCTGGTACTCTCTCCACTATGCTGCCTACTTTCCCACACACATTTATTTTAAAATAAATTTTAAATTATTTTTATAAATTAATTGGTGGGGGGACAGCTAGATGATGGAAGATAAAAGTTTTAACAATTAATTAGATGGTGTTAGGTGTTACTTTATATTTATTTTAGTTTGTATATGTCTATTATTAATGGTCAAACATTTCTTAAACTGTCAACTCATAATTTTTCTTTCTTCTTTTGTGAACCTCCTTTGTATATCTTTTGACCATCGTTTAGTGGAGACTGTTATTGTTGCTACTCAGTCATTCAGTCATATCCAACTCATTTGTGACTCCATTTAGGGTTTTTTTTTTTAAAAACCCTTACCTTCCGCCTTAGAGTCAATACTGTGTATGGCTCCAAGGCAGAAGAGTGGTAAGGGCTAGGCAATGGGGGTCAAGTGACTTGCCCAGGGTCACACAGCTAGGAAGTGTCTGAGGTCAGATTTGAACCTAGGACCTTTTGTCTGTATACTTGGCTCTCAATCCACTGAAATACCCAGCTGCCCCCCCCCATTTAGGGTTTTCTTGGCAAAGATACTGAAATGATTTGACATTTCCCTCTCCAGCCCATTTGACAAATGAGGAAACTGAGGCAAAAAAGTTAAGTAACCTGCTTAGGGTTACACAGGCAGTAAATGTCTGAGACTGGATTTGAACTCAGAAAGATGAGTATTCCTGACTCTGGGTCCAGCATTTTATCCACTGAATTGCCTAGATGTCCTCTGTGGAAATTAGATTACTTCTATAGACTTTGCTTTGTTTCCCGTAAATCCTCAGTCAAAATTTGTATATATATATAT
>NC_058132.1:251219367-251375066 GCF_016433145.1 Gracilinanus agilis
TATATATATATATATATATATATATATATATAATTTCTCCCAAATGTTCTTTTTAATCTTAGTTTTATTACTTTCTTTTTTTATTTTTATAAATTTATTCTTGTCATTCTCATCCCCAATAACTGCTTCCATCGCTTCAAACGTTGAGAAATTATATAATTTCCAAATACTAGGAAAGTATACTATTTTTATTTGTCTCAGAAAAATAGTTAACCATATGAGGAGCTAGATGACACATTAGATACAGCACCAGACCTAGAGTTAGAAAAACCTGAATTCAAATCTGACCTTAGACACTTACCAGCTGTGTGACTCTGGGTAACACTTCAGTTTGCCTCATTTTCAACATCTATAAAATAGGGATAATAGTATCACCCACTTCCCAGGGTTGTCATGAGGATTAAATGGGAAAACATTTGTAAAACAACTTAACACAGTATCTGACACATAGTAGGCATAATATAAATGCTAGCTATTATTATTATTATAAAGTTACTTTTAATTTTATTGCTATTCAGTTTTCCCGCTTGCATTTGTTGAGGTACCATAGAATGGGGGGTACAGGACTGTCCTAGGAGTTGGGATGACCTGGGTCTAAGAACCATGATTATGGCACCAGCATTATGCCCCTAGGAAAGTCACGTAATCTTTTAGTATCCCAGGTAATTCTCTACATGTCTAAGTTGCCTCTCTACAAAGGAAGAAGAAGAAGTTTTCCCAACAGGATTTCTCTCCATCCATGAAAGCATAGTCAAGATTGCATACATACACATATATACCTCATTGATACATTGCCTTCTCTCTATTGGAAAAAAACATAGGAATATACAATGCATAAGACAGCCAGATGGTGCAGTGGAGAGAGTGCTAGGCTGGTCAGGAAGATGCAAGAGCCAGTCATTAAAATGATTTTGATATGTGATCTTAATATGTGGATAGGTGGTATCTATTTTGTAAGAATATTATAATACAATATTTTGGCTTATCAGATCAAATCCTTTTTTCATAATGTAATATTAAAATTAATATCCAATAATTCCAAGTATTATATTTCATAAGATTTATTAATAATCACTTGAAGTAGAAGAAGTAAAAGGACATAGGTAAAAGCCTGAGTAAAGAAAGCTTTCCCAGTCATGTTTGCAGGAAAAGAGAGAGAGGGACAAAGCCACACAAAACTTTATCTCCAAAACGTAAGGACATAACATGAGAATGAAAGTGGGATGCTAGGATTTAGAGTCCTGGGGAGTAGATTCTAATTACACAATAATCGACATAAATAAGCCCAATAGGGTTTCATATTGTCTACAGCTAAATTATATGTGTACTATATATATTTTGTTGTTGTTCAGTTCTTTCAGTCAGGTCCAACTCTTTGTGACCCCATTTGGGGTTTTCTTAGCAGAGACACTGGAGTGGTTTGTCATTTCCTTCCCCAGTTCATTTTACAGATGAGGAAACTGAGGCAAATGGGGTTAAAGGGGCTTGCCCAGGGTCACACAGCTAGTAAGTACCTGAGGCCACATGGGATACATTTGAACTTAGGAAGATGCACCCAGTTTGGGAGTAGATTTAAAATAACTGTTCTTATCACATCACTTTGGTAAATAATTGTTTCTAAAGGCTAATTGATGTCAATAGATAATCATGGAGTGAAGGAGGGCATGAAGCACACAGGTAAGATCTTTTGAGCTATGGCATTAGTAAGAGAGTCCCTAAACCTTCAAAATCCCCTGCAACACATAGGGGAAAAAATAGCAGCTATTATCTGGAGAATGAGCCTGACATTGGGGGGGATATTTGGAGGGAAAGCATGTGCTTCAGAGAGACCTTTTCCCTGAGCATATCTGAGAAAGTGCAAGTTTGTCTATCTTTTTGCTGTTGGTTTATTACATGACAAAAATAACTTTTTAATTAAATGCTAAGATAGAACTGCATGTGCACACAAAAAGCAGGTAATGAAGTCTCTTTTTTATTGGCTTTCCAATGAGAAGAAGGAAGAATTATCTGGTCATTTCATTGGGGGAAAAGGTAGTAATGATGATAGTGGCCCCATCACCTCACCTGGCTGGCGTGAGATCATAGCACGACTATTTCTTTTCCCTCTGTGTATTCTTTCTTGATCTCAGGAAATGAGCCTCAGAAGCAGATGGGCTATGACACCATCTTATTTATTTTGAAAGGTTAAAAGAGCCACCAGAGGTCTTCTACAGTCCATAACAGAGACTATGGGTAGCAGCAGATAAGATCAAGGAAGAGACAGCCCTGACAAGTGGCTTGCATGACCCAGGCCAGTGATGGGTTAATTCAGCAGCTAACAGTCCATGTTCCAAGACCCAGTGAGTGACTTGTGCATCAGCAAGTGAATTTAGTGGTGGAGGAGAATGTTTTGTAATTATCACTCTGAATTTGAGTCCACTCTCCCAACAGACCAGCATGGTAGAGGAGAATGTGATCCTGGTTTGGTAGATTACATGTTAGTTCTTGCTATGTCTTCTCAGGAAATATTCCTTTGTAAGTGCAAATTGGCTAACTGATAAGATACTAACTGACCACTGGTATTAAGGGGAATATATCAGATGAGAATTTGTGGATGGTAGTACTAGGGAAACCATTTCACTGCCTCTTAGAGTTACCCCTACAGCCCTGAAAGAAGCAGTATCTAGCTGTATTCCAGGGACTAGATCTGTTAGTCTGAGTGTGTGTTGAGAGATTAGCTCTAGAACTTTTGTGCTTATACATAGGACAATGGAAAGGTACATGGTCAGTAATCAGGTCACATATATAATGCATAGCCAATGAGGAGCCCCAGAGTAGAACAAAAGAAAAATCGTGGAATCATGGAATTGTGTGATAAGAAAAGACAATGGCCTGGTTATGTTTTGAGAGTGAGGGATGACAGGTGAATATCCATAGTGTCACACTGCAATATCAGGAGAAAACCAGGAAGATCTCTAGCACATTAGGTAGACCCTCTATGATGAACTTTTTGAAAGATATGGATGTGAATCACACAACATGTGCAAACAGAG
Source organism: Gracilinanus agilis (assembly GCF_016433145.1). Taxonomy (NCBI): domain Eukaryota; kingdom Metazoa; phylum Chordata; class Mammalia; order Didelphimorphia; family Didelphidae; genus Gracilinanus; species Gracilinanus agilis. Next base: position 251,222,400 of record NC_058132.1, read on the forward strand.
TTGGGCTGTAACCAGCATTTTTGGAAGGAATTTCTAAATTGATGAGTTATGTTCCTATTTGAATATTTTTCTATACATGATAGATTTTGATGTGGAAATAGGATTAGAAAAGTTGTCTCGAACTTTATTGGGGTTTTATATGGACTCAGGAGAGCAGGACAAAGTGAGGAGATGGCAATAAGCCTGGAGACAACATAAAGGCACTGTATTCCTGAGCACTATGTACTGGTAACATCATGTATCAGAGAGAGAAAGGGACAAGAAGGAAAATGTAAAGATAAATAATAATAGCTAATAATAATAATAGTGGCTGACATTTATATAGTACTTACTATGTGCCAGGCATTGTGCTAAGTGCTTTACAATTATTATTTCATTTGATCCTCGCAACAACCCTGGAAGGTAGATGCTGTTCTTGTTGTTCAGTCCTTTCAGTCTTGTCTAACTCTTTTTGCTCCCGCTGGGGTTTTCTTGGCAAAGATTCTGGAGTGGTTTGACATTTCCTCCTTCAGCTGATTATATAGGTAAGGAACTGAGGTAAAGAAGATTAAGTGACTTGTTCAGGTGCACACAACTAGTAAGAATCTGAGGCCAGATTTGAACTTAGGAAGATGAGTCTTCCTGATTGGTAACCCATTACTCCAGTGATTCCCAAAGTGGGTGCTTCCGCCCCCTGGTGGGTGCTGCAGCGATCCAGGAGAGCAGTGATGGCCATAGGTGCATTTATCTTTCCTATTAATTGCTTTTAAAATTAAAAAAAATTAATTTCCAGGAAGCTAAGTAATATTTTTTCTGGAAAGGGGGTGGTAGGCCAAAAAAGTTTGGGAACCACTGCTTACTCTATCCATTGCACCACCTAGCTTTTGCTACAGTATTATCCCTACAAAAAGAGAGGGGAGCCAGTCCAGTGCTTCATCTCTATCTTCAGTCTGCAGCAACCTGGAGCAAAGCAAAGCTCGGGAGCTGGCAATTTGTAGCCTAATGTTAAAACTCTGAGGTATTGTATGCCAGAGTTAAGAACTAAGTTCATCAGGTTAATAAAAAAGAAAGCCAGTGAGACAGGAGATCCAGGGTTAAAATCTGGCCTCAGATACTTCCTACCTTTGTGATTCCAGGAAAGTCACTTAACCTCCATTGCCTTGCTCTTGCCATTCTTTTGCCTTAGAACCAATATACAGTATTGATTCCAAGTTGGAAAGTTTGGGTTTAGGAGGGGGTAAAGATCTCTTCCAGAACTAATATTCTGTGATATTCTAATGACACATTTTTGATATTTTATTGATTTTGAACATTTCCTCTACTAAACTCACCCTGATTCTTCATTGTGATATGAAGTTGAGTCTAACTTCTTGAAGGAGATATCAGCAGAATAGAAAAGTTCTAGTAGGTTGTCTTATAGTAGGAAAGGCTTTTAAGATGAACCCAGTGACCAACAGTATTTATGTCCTTCTTGGACCAGCCCAACTAAATTTGGACAAGTTCATCATTAAAAGCTTAGTTAGGGGGAAGCTAGGTGAATCAGTGAATTGACAGCCAGGCCTAGAAATGAGAAGTCCTGGGTTCAAATATGACTCAGATACTTCCCAAGTGACCTTGAGCAAATCACTTAACCCCCATTATCTAGCCTTTACCACTCTTTTGTCAGGAGTTGTTAAACTGACAATGTAAATTTGGCACACTGCTTATTAGAAAAGCTAGAAACCATTTTTTAAATTTGATCTGAACTAGTTCAGGGAAGTCTGGTTATAGAAAACTCCATCCACCAATTCAGAGCAGCCACTCATCTATGACATATATTAACACTGTGTCCATAGGCAAGTCATTTAACACCTTTCTATTCACTGGGTAACTCTTTAAAACTATGAAGTTGCTGATCTATTCACAATGGGTATTATTTACATCCTTGAAAGCATAAATATTTTTAAAAAGTTTTTAAAATATTTTCTCATGTTTACATGATTCATTTTCTTTCCCTCCCCTATTTTCTCCCCAATAAGCACTTCCAATGGGTTTTACAAAAGTTATCACTAATGCCTATTTCTATATTATTCATTTTTGCAATAAAGCAATATTTTAAAACCAAAACTCCAAATCATATGCCTATATAAATAAATGATAAGTCATGTTTTAATTCTGTGTTTCTATTCCCACAGTTCTTTCTCTCAATGTGGATAGCATTCTTTCTCATAGTCCTTTGGGATTGTCTTTTAGTAGCAAAGCCCAAATATTGAATGGTTCCACAGTGTTTCAGTTTCTGTGTACAATGTTCTCTTGGTTCTGCTCATTTCACTCTGCATCAGTTCCTGGAGATTCTTTCATATAGAAATCCTCCAGTGCATCATTTCTTACAGCACAATAGTATTCCAACACCACCAGATAACACAGTTTGTTCAGCCATTCCCCAATCGAGAGACACCCCCTCATTTTCCAATTTTTTGCCACTACAAATAACATGGCTATGAATATTTTTGTACAAGCTTTTTTTTAATATCTTTGGGGTACAAACCCATCAGTAGTATGGCTGGATCAAAGGGTATACATTCTTTTAAAACCCTTTGAGCATGGGTCCAAATTGCCTTCCAGAAGGGCTGGATCAATTCATAGCTCCACCAGCAGTATATTAGTGTCCCAATTTTGCCACATCCCTCCAACATTTATTATTTACCTTTACTGTCATATTGGCCAATTTACTAGGTGTGAGGTGGTACCTCAGAGTTGTTTTTATTTGCATTTCTCTAATCAGGAGGAATTTAGAGCACTTTTTTTCGTGTGATTATTGATAGTTTTGATTTGTTAATCTGAAAACTGCTTATTCATGTCAATTGGGGAATAGTTTGATGAAAGCGTAAATATTGACTAAATATATATTATATATATTGAGATATATATTCCTATATATGCATGTTAAGTCAACTTGACTTTGTATTTCATCAACCCATCACCTCTTGCCTGAAAAGTATATAATATAAAAAAAAATACAATCCCATTTTGATTAAGAAAAAGCACTTGATATGATAGAACAAAACAGTACATTATAAGGTAAATTTTACAACAAGGTGTCCATACATCATACTTATAATCCATACATTAAAATCATTGTAGATTTCTTGGAAACTCTAGCAACAGAAATAACTCTGGCTATAGAGATTTCTTCCTCCAAAGCAAATGGACAACTCACCTTTAATTTATAGCACAAGAAAGACTGCCTGGAACACTGAGAAGTTATAGGACTTGACTATGATTACATATCTCCTGTGTATCAAAGGCAGGACTGACAATTTCCCATGTAGGCAAACAGAAATATTTGACTATGAACTGAAGACTCATAAAATTTTAGATCATTTAGATTATATGAAACTTCATTGTAAAATTTCAATTTAAAGTACAAAACAAATTTCATGTGTCAAGCAGATAGAAGGTGTGAGAGGGTAAAAGATGCTTCAAAATGTTTGTGAAGATGAGGAGCTAAGTTCAGATGCTTTTTGCTTTTATTACTGGAAGTAAGATGACAGGCTCCTCTGAGCCAAAGCACTAACAGTAAGACACGACTCTCCTTGCTTGATAAGATCCTTGAAAGTTTAGAATCTAGCCAGTGGTGTCAAACTAAAACAGAAACATGGATCTCTGCAGGTTGCATAAAGACTCAGAAAAATACAAATTCACATTATCTATCTTCTATTGTATTTTTTTATTATTTTGTTACACTTTTCTCAATTATATTTTAACTGGTTGGGTACATAGGAGTTTTGCAAGCAGCAAGGTAGACAAATCTGGCTATACCATCTCACAAATCATAAGCACTTGATACCTGCAAGACTTTAGGGAGGCAAAATATACATTCAAGAAATGAAATCAAAAGTATTTGGTATTTAGGAAAAAATATAGTTAATTTGTCAATGCTAATGTTACAGGATTACAAAATAAAGATGATGAGGTAGAACCTTGTACTAAACCTAAGAACTGTTTATTTTTATCATAATTCATAAATGTCTCTCTGGCCAAACTTCATAACCTCCTGGAACAAGCTACTAGCTGCAAAACAGCATGGTACACTTAAGATGTCTGAATAAAAGCAGCCAGTCATGCAGGGATTAGCACAATGAGATGGAGGAGCATTTCTAGTTTGTTCGTTTTCCTAATCCATTATTACATTTGGAGGTCTTATCTGCAAAACCCTCGGCTTTGGCTGCCTCTTCATATTCATAATTGGGAGGAAAATAGCCCAACTGCCATGTAGAAACTAAAAACAGTCTGCTGAAAGCAGTCCAAAGTACAGGTACAAAACTAGAGGCCAAGGGAACAAGTTTGAGTAAGCCCATTATTAGAAACTGTCATCACAAATAACATTCAGTAGAGGGCTAATGTCCAGTACTAACATGCAGTGTAAAGCAAAACACCATAAAAGACTAAATTAAAGAGTAAAAAACACTTTTGGTTTCATGATCATGAGACATACCTTCTAGTCCCTGGTTCTGCTTCTAAAATGAATCAACCAATCAACAAGCATCCATTAAGTACCTACTGTGTACCACCCGTGGTATTAGGAATGGAGTCACAAGTAGAAAGAGTGAAATACTACCTACTCTGAAGAGGATCACATATATAGAACTAATAAAATAGGGCACGCTATCATCAAGAATTTTCCTTGCCCTGTGAAGTAAACAGAAAAAAGAATATTAATTCTTCATCATAAATTAATTAATACTAATAATATAATAATTAATGCTTAGTTGATACTCATAAAATAATATTAATACTACCCTGTTTTACATGAGGGTCGGACAGCTAGCATTTATAAAACACCTTCTGGGTACTAGATGCTATACCAAACACTGGAGATCCCAAGAAAGGCAGAAGACAGCCACTTCTCTCATAGTCAAAAGTCTCAGAGAATTGGAATGATTTGCCAAATCTCACATCATGACAGAACCACAACTTGGAAGCTTCTTATTTTTGTTGTTTTTACTCTAAGTCCAGGATTTGCTATAACAATATCAATGATCCTCGCCTCTAAAATGAGAGGACTAGACAATTTGATTTTTTTTTTTTAATTTTTCTCTTCTGTCTTAGAATCAACACCATGTTTTGGTTCCAAGGTGGGAAGAGTGGGAAGCCAATGGGCATTAGGTGACTCATCCAGAGGAACACACAGTGAGGAAGTATCTGAGGTCAGATTTGAATTTGACCTCCCATCTCTAGGCCACTGAGATGCCCCCTGGATCTTGAAAGTTTTATCTAGCTCTTAGAGTTTTATAGCTCTGTGGTTCTTTCCTATTTGAATTGAGAAACTGTTCTCATTTCAGTGAGATGACACAGTAATGTGGGGCTGGAGGTGGAGAGAAAGTTGAAATTTAAACTGAATAATAGATTGATTCAGGATGATGTTAAACATCAAATGATGATTGACCAGAGAATTACACGGAAGCTAAAAGGGACCAAAAGGATCATTTCATTAGCTGAACCCGGAGGGTTTTGAAATTTGAAATGTTCATTCAGATCTCTTAAGTCCCAGAATGTAGATTTCTTTTCAGAATGTGAAAAGGATCAAAATGAATCTGATTTAGAAATGAAAAATATCGCTTGATTTGTCAGGAAGTCTGTCCCTTCTCCAGCTCTCCAGCTGCTTGTTCCAATGGCAGCTATGGTATCGCTCGCCACCTTGTGGGCATAACCCATCTCACACACAGTGAAATCTGGTAACATCCTAAGTGAAGAAAAAGATGATTCTCAGGAGCCAGTTTGACTGCTCAATCCATTTTGGAAAATGCAGCCTGACTTACAGGTTACCTAGGGGGGAAAAAAAGGATGTACTTCATTGGGGTTTGTTTCCTTAATTAATCCACAACAGAGTTGTTTCTGATAGACAGCCCAAGATTACAGCTAATAAAAGGCTCCAGGAATCTAGACTCGATAATTTTGTTGGCTTGAGAACAAAGGGAAAAAAAGTAGGTAAATAGTACCTGGATTCTCCAGTAATTACTCCATCTTATAAATTACTGTTTTCTCTTATTCCAGTCTGCAATCTGTCATTCCAGCAAGTATGATATATTAATTTCTAGCCAAAGAAATATCTAGAGGGAGAAAAAAAAGCAGACTGGGTACGATGTAGATTTTTATTCATTCATCCATTCAGCAAGAATATATTAATCAACTAATATGTGCCAGACGCTATACTAAAAAAACAGGTATACAAAGAATAAAAATAAGTAAATAAAGCAATCCCTGACCCTGAGAGGCTTACATTCTATTGAAGAAAAACAACAAGGATATAGAAAATTACATTCAAATCTTTCACATATCTTAATAATATTCAGTATAAAAATTACTATTGGCATGTAACAAGAAATAACTGTTGAATTTAAATATTTCTTTTCCTCCATATACATTTAAACTTCATATAAATAAAATGACTTACAAAGTAGAATATAATATGCTCACAAAAAATTAATATTCAGTAAGTATTCTAAAATTTCTACAATAAACATGATTTCTAATTTTTTCTGTTAGAGAAAAATCTGATTCACAGTGGTGAGGAAATCTTACTTAGGTCAATAGCCCTAAGCTACAAATCTTAAGTATAATGGCTAATATGACATAATAAACTCTTGTTTTTAACCCTTAAGTTTAGGAAGTAAATCTTCATTGTCATTCCTTTTTACAGTACTAGGAAGCAGAAGGGTAGAATAGGAGATTTAGATGATCTGTTGAAAGCCCTTTTAATTCTAATGTTATACACCTTTTCTCATTCTTCTTAAAAAATATTTATCTTGGTTAAACAATGTAAATATGTTTGGCTTAGAGTGGAAGAGAAGGAAGAGAGTGGACTGGATTGTCTTTGAGAAAGTCAAAGCTTTTTTACTTGACCCAAGCTTCTCAAGAAAGCAAATGCCCATCTGTTACCCTTGTAATGTTAGGAGAAAGGTAGGAAGGCCTCCAGTACATTGAATAGATGCCCTGTGGTGAACTTATAGGAGGAAATGCATAAGAATCACACAGGATGGTGTAATAGTTAAAAAGGTTTGGTCAAATTGTAAGAATGAAAAAGGGTGTCCAAATTTAAAGAGTTAAAAAAATTGTGGTCACCGTTTACAATAATTAAAAATTAAACTATGAGTATGTTAGTAGCTCTAGTAGGTTTATTACAGCAAAGTAGAGATAGTAAAGAGAGGGAAATGTAGGAAGGAGGTAGAAAATATTGCCTAGCTAGATACCCTAAGTTTGGTTCCAACCGCCTCCAGACTGAGTGTGAATCCGAATGAGAAATCTCACCAGCCCATGAGAGTGTCTCCAGCCAAGCATTTCACCAACCAAAAGAGTCTGATGCCACCAAGACTGAGCCGCCAAAAAGTGTCATGCCCAAGAGAGTGTCCAGCTAAAGAGAACCTCACCGAAGAGAGCATCCCCCTAAAAACGGGAGAAGAGCCAAAAAGCCAGTGTCTCTGGCCTGGGTCTCCTCAACCCAAGCAAGTCACTGAAGCTGAACACCACTCTCAGCAAGAGCCACCAATGCAGAATCTCCAATGCAGAATCACCAAGGCAGAATGAATGTTCAGCTCTCTGGTCTTGCCTTTTATAAGCCCTTTTCCCAGGTCACTTACTATCTCTCCGGTTTCTACTTCCTTTCAATGTGAGCTGGTCTATCTCTGCACATCATAATGGCAAAAAGACTTCCTTGTCCCTGATTAATTAAATTAAAATGGGGTGAGGGGGGAGGGCAGAGGCCCTGATTGATTAAGTTAAAAAAAAAATAAAGGGAGTTTAAATTCCCTTTCACAATGGGCAGCCATTAGTGGGTTGCTATGTGAATTACTGGAGGGAACATTCCAATTGATGAGAATCATAGATCCATTGGTGTTATAGAAAGAACTCTAGATTCTGAGTCAGAGGATCTGGGTTCAAATCACAGACCTGTTACTTTATGTCTCCACCATCTTGGGCAAATCATTATTCCTCTTTGGTCTTCTCATCTGAAAAAATAGGCTGATTGGATTAGATTGGGGTTTTAACCTGGGGTCTGTGAACTTGTTTTTAATCTTCAGTATTTTAATAACTGGGTTTCAATATAATTGGTTTCCTTTTTAGTCCCATGTATTTAATTTAATCCTTTAAAAAACATTTTTATGAGAAGAGTTCCATACTGCTAAAAAGGTCAGTGACACACAAAAATTTAAGAACCCCTGGACTAGATGATCATTAAGGTTTGGCTATAATGTTCTTTGTTGTGAGACTGGAGATGCCCTAAGGTGCACTGAATAGATAGCTTGTAAAACTGATGTTTAAGCACTTCCAAAACTTAGTTATGTGACCTTGAACAGGTACACAGTCATCTTGTCTGAGTTTCAGCTTCCTTATCTACAAAATGATAATAATAATAAATAACAATAAAAATACGGACAGTACCTACTTCAGCTGAGTTGTTGCAAAAATTAAATAAGAGATGGGCAGCTAGTTGGCTCAGTGGATTGAGAGCCAGACCCGGAGGCAGAAGGTCCTGGGTCTGACCTCAGACACTTCCTAGCTGTGTGACCCTGGGCAAATCACTTAACTCCCCATTGCCTAGCACTTAATGGCTATTCTGCCTTGGAACCAATACACAATATTGATTCTAAGATGGAAAGTAAGGGTATAAAAAAAAGTTGAATAAAACAATGTGTAAAGCATTTTGCAAACCTGAAAGTCCTACATAAACGTCTTCTTAAAATTTGTAATCCTAGAAATCTGTTTTCTTCTCCCTGCCAACTATGCTTCCTATTCCCAACTTACTCCTTCTCTAAGGAATCCTTGACCAGCTCAGAACCATGGAGGTTATATAGGGAAAGTAGTGATGTATGAGAGAAAATTTAGATATGTTATTTGTTCAAAGCATAATTTAGTTTGAAAAGTACCTTTTTAGACCCACCCTTCTTCCTAATTAATGATTCACCCATCTTAAGCCCTTTCCCTCACTGTTGTGTTTGGTCAGGCATTTAAGTTGTGTCTGACTCTTTGTGATCCCATTTGAGTTTTCTTGGCAAAGATACTGTAATGTTTTGCCATTTCCTTCTCCAGTTCACTTGGCAGATGAGCAAACAGGGTCAAGTGACAGCTAGTAAGTGTCTGAAGCCAGATTTGAACTCAGGAACATGAGTCTTCCTAACAATAGGCTCAGCAATCCATGCAGTATGGCACTACTTAGCTGCTCTTTCCCTAAATCTCCAACCATTTAACTTGATACAGTAATTCACATAATTACAATTTCAGTATTGTCATGGACCTCAGCAGCCATCTAATTCAAAACACAACTGAAAAAAAAAAACTGATTCTAATTCCACAACCTAACTGACAAGTTGTCACCCAGACTTTATTTAAAGACTTTCAAAGAGGGAGAAACTACCTACCTCCTGAGACTGACCATCCCACTTTAGGAAAACTGTGAATCTTCAGAAGTTTTTCCATATATCAAGTCTAAATTTACCTCTGCAAATTTAAGCCATCATTCCTAGGAAGCAGAATAGTATAATAGTAACACAAGTGATTGAAGAATCAGAGAGCCTGGGTTCAAATTTGTCCCTGATGATTACTACTTGTGTGACTTTGGATAAGTCATGAAACTTCCCTAGACCTCATTTTTGGTTTGTTTTTTGTTTATCTGAAAAAAAAATGAGGGTATTGGATTAATTGGCTATGTTGGTCCATTTAAGCTATAGAATTATGACTCTAAGTCTAATAAATAACTAAGTAACTCTTCCACAACTCTTCAGATTCTTTAAGACATGAACCACCAAAGTCCTTTACCACCCTAATTCACAGTTAAGGTGTTACTTATCTAATGTTTATCTTTCCTAGAGGTATTTCCATTTAATTGGGGGAGATAGGTCCATTGTGCGAACTGGACCTGGAGTCAGGAAGACTCATCTTCCTGAGTCCAAATCTAGCTTCACTTATGACCCTAAGCAAGTCACTTCAGCCTGTTTGCCTCAGTTTCCTCATCTGTCAAGTGAACTGGAGAAGGAAAGGGCAATTCACTCCAATATCTCTGCCAAGAACACCACGAAAAGGGTCACAAAGAATCAGACATGACTGAAATGAAATGATTGAAAAACATTCAAAGTGGACAATCAAAGTATTAAACGCCTACTATGTACTGTAGGATTAGGGAAACTGTAAGATGACAGGGGTCAGTGACAATCAAGTCTCCCTAATCTCTGGTCTTTGGAGAAACACAAGCAGGCTTGACTGGAAGGGAAGGGCAGGAACTTGAGGAGTACTCCGTTACTTCCCCCCTCCCTCTAAGCACTGTATTAGGTAGCTTTCTCCTTAACTATCAATCCTAAACCATTTCCCACCTTCCCATTCCCTGTTATCATTAAACCCTTATTACCCAGGAACAGTGTCTGGTTAGCAATATGAATCCCACAGTACCAGACCCTGTGCTAAGTGCTAGGGATACAAAGAACCACAAAGGGCATTCCTTGACCTCAAAGAGTTCACCATCTAATGGGGAAGGTGACACGCAAGCAACCAAGTGTAAAAAAAGAAAAAGACTTGATAAATTGGAGATAATCTCCAAAAAAAGACATTCGTATTAAGGGAAATTGAGAAAGGTGCTTTTTTTTTTTTTTAAACAAGAGATAGGATTTTGAATGAAACTTGAAAGAAACCAGGAGGTGGAGACAAAGAGAGCCATAATCTCAGGAGTGAGTAGACAGTCAATAAAATTGCACAGAATCAGGAAAAGGAGTGTCTTGAACAAAGAACTATAAGGTGGCCAATGTGGCGGATAGTATTCTATGTGGAGAATAAGATGCAAGCAGACCAGTAAGATAGGAAGGAGGCAGTCTGATATAGAAGAAAGGAGGCTGAATTTGGAGTGGAAGAAACACAGTTCAAATCTCAGTACTGCCACCCTTGTGACCATGGGACTCTCTGGGTCTCAAAGTTCCCATAAATAAAATGAGGGTGTTGGAAGATCCCTTACAGATCTCTCTCTCTCTCTCTCTCTCTCTCTCTCTCTCTCTCTCTCTCTACTAAAGTGATATATTTCCAATGATGGAATTTCACACTAGTGAGGGAGATGTGAGGGAACAGAAGCTTTAAGAGAGATGCCTCAAATATGAAATCAGCATATGAGTAACTACTTTTGTTTATGAATGGTCATGCCCAACTCTTTGGGGTATTCTTGGCAAAGATCTTGCCATTTCTTTCTCCAGATCATTTTACATATGAGGAAACTAAGGCAAAATAGAGTTAAGTGACTTGCCCAGGGTCACACAGTTAGTGTCTGAGGCCAGATTTGAACTCAGGATATGCTTATGGATAGAAAAAGCCTATTTGTTTCTAAGACAACTAGTTTTTAGTTTCACAGTTTCTTCTCCCATATTGTGAGCCATAGCCATTAATTACATAATAGCAACAAAGAAGACATTGAACATCAATTCTCCAATTTGGCTGGAGAGTCTGAACTCCTGAGGAAGTGGGCTTGAATGAGGTGGGGTCCCCTCCCTGATCCTGCTTGAATCAATTGACCCTGTTACTTCCCTTTTATATTAGTTTAGAAATATTTGATAGGAGACTGTAGGGGGAAGAGAGAGTGAGCTACTGTGACCAAGCCTCAGAAGAAGTCCAGAGCTGCTCTCTTGGGGAGAAGACACAGTTGTTAGTGAAGTTCATCCTTTCTCTCCTTCCTTGATTCCCCTATACCTTTTTCCCTTGTACCCTGAATTTAATTTATCCTTTAATAAACCCATGATGATTTGATACTTAGAGTCTGGAGCAGTTACATTGAGGGGGAGGGAGGTGACTGAAGGGAAGACTAATTCCAAAGACCATCTTGAGGGGTAAAGCTACCTTGAACTTAAGATTGGGGGAGGCTTGTCTCAATAGGGCTGGCTCCAAAGGTGGGATCCAACCAATTGGGGTCACAACTGAACCCCAACACCTTCCTTCAACATCCCCACTATAGCTTTGCCAGTTTGGGATTCTTTTTGAGTTTATTCCCTCATAGGTCTTCCCCAAAGGTGAGGGTGAGGTGTTAGCTATACTAGTCCATTGAGAGCTAACAAGGGCGAAGTCTAGATACAACCCCCCCTACCAACAATACTCACCCTCATACATCAGCAAGATGAAAACCTCTGACAAATTAATGATGCATTTAATTTGCTAATAGGATAGGATTGTTTGTTAACTTGAGTTAACAACTACAGGTTTTAATTTAGACCTTCTAGTAACCATGTTTCTTTGACTTTAACTCTTTGGTGACTTTAAGAAAAGAAATTTTTAGCCAGGAAGTAAGAGGAAGGCAGTTATACAGGGTCAGGTTTGTCTGCCTTTTATGCAGCAACATTGAAAGCTTTGAAAATCATCAAGAATAATATTGGGAGAGTTGATAAAATGACCAGATCTCCTGGAAGACTTCAGATATTATTTCTTCAATGATGAAGTTCTGGGGTTGGGGGGGGGGGTGCAGAGTCAGGAAGGAAGGGAGGAGAGCCAAGATGGCAGAGGAAAGGCAGGGATCCACCTGAGCACTCTCAAATTCTCCTTCAAACAATATATTTTTAAAAAATATTTACAATAATGCCTCAAAATGAATATTAGAACTGCAGAACCCACAAAAGGATGGGGTGAAATAATTGTCCATCCCAAGACAACTTAGAAGAATGACAGGAAATGTCTGTCCCACCAGAGTAATAAAGAACAACACAGAGCAGATGGCACTAGGTGAGCCATCAGGAGGCCTCAGAGGCAACAGAATCAGTAGGAGTGGCTTCCAGAGCTCTCAGGGCACAGAAAGTAAGGGGGTTGGACATCTGGTTCAAAGGAGATTATAGAAGTTCCTTTGTTGGTAGTAGATGCAGATTTCTATTGCATTGCCCATACACAGATCTGGGTCATAGCATTGGATAAGGAGAAGCACTAGCACACCAGAGCTTAAAATCACAGGGAAACAGGAACCCTGGTCACAGTTCCAGGGCAGAAAAGACTGCTCATGATTACTCACAGACCAGAGCACAGGCCAGGAGAATAGAAAATGCCCCTCTCCTTAGATCATATCACCTTGGAAGAATTGAAAACTTATAGACCCTGCCCAAAACTAGCTCTAAAAATGGCAGCACAAATAACCTGAAGCTTCAGACATTTCCCCTTCTAAGTTGGGAGCAGAGGACAACTTAACGTAAGTTTAAAATTCAAAAAAATGGGTTGGAAAAATAAGCATACAAACAAACAAAAAACAACACTGGCCATATAAAGTTGCTATGGTGGCAGGGAAGGTCAAAACATAAACTCAGAAAACAACAAATTCCAAACAGCTATATCCAAAGCCTCAAAGAAAAATTTTCTATTGGTCTTAGGCCTAAAAATAATTCCTAAAAGGGCTCAAAAAGGAGTTTAAAAATCAAATTAGGGAGGTAGAGGAAAAATTAGGAAAAGAAGTGAGAAGGATACAAGAAAATAATAAAAAAGAATCAATAGCTTGGTAAAGGAAGCATAAAAAATCCTGAAGACCATAACACCTTAAAAAAACAGAATAGGCCAAATGCTTTAAAAAAAGGTACAAAAATCCACTGAAGAGAAGAATTAAAAAAGCAGAATCAGGGGGAGCTGGATAGCTCAGTGGAGTGAGAGTTAGGCCTAGAGACAGGAGGTCCTAGGTTCAAACCTGGCCTCAGCCACTTCCCAGCTGTGTGACCCTGGGCAAGCCACTTGACCCCCATTGCCCACCCTTACCAATCTTCCACCTATGAGACAATACACCGAACTACAAGGGTTTAAAAAAAAAAAAAAGCAGAATCAGCCAAACAGAAAAAAATTTATATAAAATTTTACTGAAGAAAAGAACTCCCTACAGAATAGAATTGATCAAATAGAAAGGAGTATGCAAAATCTCACTGAAGAAAAGAATTAAAAGTTGGGACTGGGCAAGAAGTTAATGACTCCATAAGATATCAAGATAAAATAAAACAAAATCAAAAAGATGAAAAAAATAGAAGAAAATATGAAATCTCTTACTGGAAAAACAACTGATGCGGAAAATAGATTCCATCTAATAATATAATCTAATAATTAAATCTAATAATAAAAAATCTAATAATCTAAAAATAAAAAAAGAACCTATACATCATCTTTCAAGAAATTATTAAGGAAAATTGCCCTGAAACAGATTATAAAAAAGAAATTGAAAGAATCCACAATCACTTCCTAAAAAAGATCCTCAAAACTCCTAGCCAAATTATATTATAGCCAAATACAGGTCAAGGAGAAAATATTGTAAGCAGCCAGAAAGAAGTCATTCAAATATCATGGAGGCACAGTCAGGACAATACAAGATTTAATAGTTTCTACTTTAAAAGGATTAGAGGGCTTGAAATATAATATTCTCTAAAGCAAAGGAGCTAGGATTACAACCAAACATCATTTACTCAGCAATACAATTATCCAGGACAATTCCTGAAGGATTTATGACAAAGAATGCTATCTACCTTCAAAGAAGGAGGTTGTTGGAGACAGAAGCAGGTCAAAGCATATTATCTTTCATATTAATTTATTTGTGGTTCATTTTAGGGTTTTTGTTTTGTGAGTATTCTCTTACAACAATGACCAATATAGAAGGATGTTTTGCAATGATAATACATGTATAACCCAAATCAAATTTCTTACCTTCTTCAGGAGGGAAAGGGAAAGGGAGGAAAGGAGACAATTGGATCTTATAATTTCGTAAAGCTTATATTAAAAATTGTCATTATATGTAACTGGGAAAAGAAAATAAATTTGAATGAAAGAAAAGAAAAGAAAAACCTGGCAAGACTTACTTGAACTGATGCAAAATGAAGTGAGCATCAGGAGATTGTTCTACACAGTAAAATCAATATCATATGATGATCAACTGTGAAAGACTTAACTATTCTCAGAAATACAATCCAAGACAATTCCAAAGGACTTCTGATAAAAAATGCTATCCAATTCTAGAAAAAGAACTGATGGAGTCCAACTGCAGATGAAACCATACTTTTTAAACTTTGTCTTTATGTTTGCTTGCTTTTGGTTTGTGTTCTCTTTCACAATAGGACTAATATGAAAATATGTTTTGCATGACTGCACATGTATAACCTATATCAAATTGCTTGCCATCTCAGGAAGAGAGGAGGAAGAGAGAATTTGGATATTTTTAAAAATGAATATTAAAAATTATTTTTACACATAATTGGGAAAAATAAAATGTTATTTTTTTAAAAGATGAAGTACTTATTTTGTTCTTGAACAAATACTTTAAAAGCACTATAAAATCTGACTTCCAAATTCCTCCACACTGAAACAAGCATGCCCCAGGGAAAAAGGAATAATTCGCAATATGCTATTAAGGATGCAATTATTAAATTCCTTTGTCATTATTCTTCATGCCTTAGATCTAAGGTATCTTAGCAGCATTATCTGGCATATGAATCCCTGCATTGAGATACCTCAGAGATAAGCAAGTGCTATGTAAAACTGCCAAAATGAGCATTGATACTTACTCTTTCTATTGAAGGCATTGTACAATATCATTCAGTTGTGAAACTTAGAGATACTTTAACACAGAAATAATAATGCACATATTTAAATGTTCTTAGCTCAACTTTTATTCAGTGATACCTTAAAGGCAAGTATTTCATACAGAAACATAATCGATATAAATCTACTGTCATAATAAAGAAATCAGAAGAGCCTAAAAAACATATTGGTAGGTAAACTCTTGACTCGCTTTCTTAGTCTGAGAGTTATGGCAGCCAAAAGCAGCTCATTTGGAGTATAACTTCACATGTAAAATTTTTGCAGCAAAGGAGGATGGAAGATTGTGAGCAGTATCACTTCATAAAACAAAGAGAATCAGTAAAGAGAAAAAACCAGTTTTACAACAACTTGACAAAAGACCCAACTAAACAAAATCATCCTGAGGGTGTTTAAAGAAGAAAAAAGTAAGAAAAATGGAAAAGATCTGCAAATGTCTTTATTATAAACTTTTTTTCAGCATCACAGAAAGTAGAGCCACAATTCTTGCATTCTAACATTATTATCCCAGATTTTCTTTAAGAGGAAGTAAAATTGGTTTGGGGGGAGAAATGGTAGTAGAAGAAAACAAATGGGGAAAGCAGCAAGATTAGACCCAAGTTTACATAGAGGAGATCTATGCTGTAGTCAACACAAGTGTGACAGCATGATTCATAAGGTATCTAAGGGAAGGAAAGATATAAAAGATGTGGGGAAAAATTATATTTTGCTAATCCTCAAAAAATATGCCTGGGGAGAGAGGACAGGTAGGTGGTTCAGTGGATTGAGAGCCAGACCTAGAGATGGGAGGTCTGGGGTTTAAATATAGCCACACTTCCTAGCTGTGGGACGCTAGGTAAGTCACTTAACTCCCACTGCCTAGCCCTTACTGCTCTTCTGCCTTAGAATCAATGCAAGACAGAAAGTAAGAATTTATTTAAAAACATGACTGTAGAAATATATACAACTATAGGTCTATATGCCCATGTTACTATCTATAATCTCTATGAAAATCATTTACACATGCATCAAGGTATCTTTGATGAGGACTGTGGAGAACTGATAGACTTTCCCAAAAATCCATATTCAACATTACAAAACTGACTGAAAGATTTAGAGAATAGGTCACATTTTGCTTGTTTATTGATTACAAAAAGTCATTTAATTTGGTAAAGTGAAACTCTACCATAAAGATTCTTTTCTGAAGATTTTAATAATAGAGATATTAATTCTACTTTCTTCTAACACTAAATTTCCTTTTTATTAATCATTAATGATCACAAATATTTCAATATGCAGAGAAGAAAAAAAGAGGACCCTATTTACAATTCTCTTTTTGAAGGGGTCTGAGTGCCTATGTGGTATAATGGATAGAGAGCTCTGACCCAGAGAGATCTGCATATAAGTCTTATCTCTGACCTATATATAATGGCTGCAAAACCCTGTGCAAGTCATATATATATACATATATATATATCTTGTCTTTGGTTATATAATAGAAACAATTCCTCTTTATTAGCTTATCCAAGAATCTATGAGCTATTCTCTCTAACTGCAACTTCTATATGTCTTCTGCCTTTATTTATAGCACAAATTTCAATGTTGATTGGTTTCAATTCATCTAATACTAATAAACTTGTTGGTTATTGCACAGAGATCACACTAATAGAATTCCAACTTAAATGATTGCTTATAGTCAGTCTATGTCTATGGTTCTTTTTTTTTTTTTACCCTTACCTTCTATCTTAGAATCAATACTGTGTATTGGTTTTAAGGCAGAAGAGCATTAAGGGCTAGGCAATGGGGGCTAAGTGACTTACCTAGGGTTACACAGCCAGGAGGTATTTGAGACCAGTTTTGAACCCAGGACCTCTTGTGTCTAGGCCTGTCTCTCAATCCATAAGTCTGTGACTCTTAACATCCTTTGAACACTTATTCATCATTCAGCACAATCACCAATGAAGAAGGACACACAGGACTGAAGTTATTTTGTATTTTGCTTTGTTTTGTGGAACAGCATAGCCAAAGAATCCAACACCTAGAGATCAACATATTGGTGAAAAAAATCTGAGTCTCTTCATGCTTAATGTGGTTTTAGTTTTAATCATTTACTTTACTTCAATATGAAATCTGAAAAAAACTGGCACATTTCTTGGTTCTAAAGAATTCAGATTTTAGATTCTCTACCATATTAAAAATATCTTTGCACTTCATAATTAGTATGTCAATAACTGTCTTAGAATATCAGAGCTAGAAGAGACCTTAAAAATCATTCCAACCCATTCATTTCACAAATGTGGAGACTGAGGCACAGAGAAGTGAACTGACCTGCCTAACATTACATAACTAGTTAGCAAGAGATCTAATATTCAGAATCAGATCTTTTAAGTATAATATCCATGTTTCCCTAATCCTACATAAGTGACTTGCCCAGCTAGGAAGTGTCTAAGGTCACATGTGAACCTAGGACTTCCCAACTCTAGATCTACCTTTCAAACCATTGAGCCACTTAGTTTTCCCCAGTTCATTACTTTTTAAAATATTCTGAACTTAAGCATCAAATAAAAGTAACATTTCCATATGCAAAGTAGGATAGAAAAAGGATTATATATGAAATGATGACTCTCTTATTGTTTGTTAGCTTTTCTTTTAAAAAATAATATTATAAATTCAATGTATAACTTTCAAAGTTGTCCAGATTGTGATTCTCTCTGACTTTCCTTATCTTCTAAGCATTAAAAGAATGTTTCAATGACCCTCTTTTCTTTTTCTTTCTTACTATCCTATCCCTAAATATCCTCTTCTAACATCCTATGTTCCTCCCCCTGTTGCCCTCTCTATTCTTTTGGTGGCATTATCCTGTAGTGTGGTGGGTAGAGCTCTGGGTTTAGAGTCAGTAGATCATTCACTAGCTTCATCAAAGCATTGAATGGCTTGCTTTTTTGCCCAGCAATGGCACCTGTATGGTTTCAGAAACTCATCCAAAAGTTCAAAAGGTTCACGAAAAGAAGACCTTAGTCATCGTATTTTACCCAAAGGCTTTATTTGCTCTTTCTGCGACTAAACTTCTAATTATATTAGTTACATGAAGCTACCCTTTAACTTTCAGGAGAGATGTGCCTCTCTATATGTGCTTGGCTAGTTTCCAAGGCAATTCATTTTCAATTTTATTAATTGCACCACATGATAAAGCTGGTTTTGTGATAAGCATTTGGAAAATGAATTATATGTAAACACTTGAGTGTTTGAGAGAAAAAAAGCAGTAAATGATGATTCATAAAAGTTTAAAAGAAAGAAAAGAAGGGTGATGCTAGGTGAAATACCCAAGCATCTTCTGAATGTAAAGAGAGAAATAGACTCTCTTAGTTTATTTTTAATGTAATCCATTAACAACCTTTAATTTAATCAAATCAAGACCTTAAAGTACTCCTGTTTAGCATCTAGCTAACCATAAAGTAGGAGAGTTCATGAGACACTTATTGGAGAAAGTTCACACCTTCAAAAGCTACTGCCCTATCCTGGGCAATGCTAGGCAAATTTGGAGGCTGTGATTGGTTTCTGTGAAGTGGGGGAGCAACAGGAAGTTACATCGAGAAAACTGCTTTAAAAAGGCCAGCCCAAGCATTCATTCATGCCTCTCTGCATTGGTGAGCCAGGTTGGAGGAAGACTCTTGGTTTCCTTGGTTCTTTGGGTGAGGAGACCCTCTCTCAGTTGGTGCTTTGATGGGACATTCTCTTCAGCGGGAGCTTTGGGGAGATTCTTGGAAGCAGTCACCTTTTCCTAGAATCATTCTGGAATGGAACTTTTTGCTCTAGAGAGGTTTGCTGGGTGAGTGACTGGAGCTGAAGGAAGTTGGTGGACATTGGTGGTTGTGTTGGTGGACTCCTGGCTGAAGACGCCACTGGGACTTCCATGTGGAGATTGGACTTGAGGGAGCCCTTGCCAGGGGCTGAGCCAGACTTCACTGGATCAGTACTTAGGCTGATAGGCTAGACAAGGCTCTGTCTCCTTCCTACATTTCCCACTTTTGATATCTCTACCTTGTTGTAAATAAAAACTGCTAACAGTCATTTTTGACTTAAGGTCTAATATTTTATAATTGGCGACCACAATCTCACTTTTATAACTCTCGTATTGAGTCAAACCTAATTTTAAATCTTTCATGAGATGCATAAAATTGACTTTTCCTGGTGCTAGTTCCAAGTGCAGCCAAGATCTATTTGTGTTCTGGTTCTCATGAAACAAAATGCCCCTGATTCTATTGGTTTTGGCTTAAGCTGTCACAGATATCAAACAATCTGTTACCTTGCTTTGACCGTGTGTAATAGTGGCATTTCAGGGACAAGATGTTTCTTTTAATTCATTGCTACTTCTTATAACAGCCTCAACCATAAAAACATTGCACAAGCATTGCACAAGACTATGTTAAAGGAAGTAGAGGGTCACTAAAATCCCTATTCAGGTAGATTGTTCCTGATGTAAAAATAATGGAGAGAATAAGTGTCCAAGTTTAAGTCTGAAAGGATAGAACTCTCCTTTTGGAACCATTAGATTATTGCTGTTGGGAGATTAGGATTAGATTTTGGATCACCATTCCTTAGATGCTGGACCTGTTGTGGGATCAGCACTAGAATGTAGTGTCTACTCACAATCTTGCCTGCTGGAAATTCAGGTTGGGAGGGCCTGCCTCTGAACACTGCTTTGATCATTTATGGTAGTGTTGCTACCAGCCAAAGTACATCCTGAGGATGAAGTCACCTGTCACCAAAATATGCAATTATACAAATAACCTACTGTAAGCCTCCAGGGATCCATAGCCTGAACAACCTTCACAGGCACACTCATTGATTCACAATAACTACAATTCCCTCAGTTTACACATTGACTCACAGCAGCAAATGCTTCCTCAGCCTACCATAGTCAGGTCATTCTCTTATCACATCATCTCCCTTTCCAATTAGTTCTCGCTGTTTGTTCCTAGCAGCTGATTACATTTTCACAAACTCCCAAGGGTCAGTTTGATAACTATGGCTATCAGCTTTAAGATAATGTCTGGCCTATTCCATAATAGCTCAAAGGATAGATTCAATCACTGAGCAGCTGTTAGCCTTCTTTAAGTAAGTCATAGATGCCATCTTTGGAGTCTATTTTATGCCACTTGGTTTTTAGAATTGTTCTTCCAGGTACTAGGCAGGAAGGTTAATTTGTTTATCATCAAATGTATATGATATAGGATTTTGTTTTGGAAGGAATCTTAGATATCATTTCATCCAATCTTCTAATTTTACAGGGAAAAAATTCTGAGGCCCAGAAGGGTTAAGTAACTAGCCCAGTGTAACGAATAGTCTATGTATAAAACTGATTTATCATTATATGTGTCTATAAGGGCTGATGATACCCTGTTAAGACTTACATTCATTAGTGCATATAATCAGACTTTATTGATTAATCAATAATACAAACACTGAAACTTCCAGGAACTCACCAATCTAAAGGGCCCAATAGGCATGTATTGTTTCTTTTGACAAAGTTTCCCTCTCTACCCAGATGAAATCCCAGGTGGCATTCTGCCAAGTTCCATCCATCCACATTGCTCTGGAGTGAACCCAGGAGATGCTTACATTCCCAAGTGCAGAGAATATAGGACTCTATCCTAATCTCTACCTAGGATCAGGTATGTGACTGGGGCTGCCAATAGATTTTTATTGTTATTGGTGACCAGTTACCCAAGATATGATGAAAAGCTATCATTTCAAGCTAATGTCTTTAACAAATATTTATCATTTGTTTACCAGATTTCTCTCTTTCGCGCTCTCTCTCTCTCTCTCTCTCTCTCTCTCTCTCTCTCTCTCTCTCTCACACACACACACACACACACACACACACACACACACATTTAGAGATTTACCAAATTTGCTAGGAAGGGAAATACACTCATTACCAAACTATACAAAAACACTTATCTAATTATAAAAAAAAAAACAGCTTATGTACAAATTACTTATTCACAAATGAAGGCTTAAAACAAAATGGCAATAGAGACAGGAAGTCCTAGGTTCAAATCCGGCCTCAGACACTTCCCAACTGTGTGACCCTGGGCAAGTCACTTGACCTCCATTGCCCACGCTTACCACTCTTCCACCTAGGAGCCAATACTCAGAAGGTAAGGGTTTAAAAAAAAAAAAGGCAAGTCAACATACTTATTCCCATTATATCCAAGGTCACATAAGTAGAAGTAGTAGAAACAGGATTTCAAGCCAGGCCTTTTGATCCAAATCTAGCACTATTTTTTACTATTGCATTTGATTAAATTAAACACATTTACTTTTATTTTAAAATCACCTACCATGCTCAAGGTATTGGCATTGGTACTCCCAATTAGGTCTGAGATGACCTTCAAAAGAGCAGCTTAAATACAATGGTTGGGAGTAAAAAGTAAGGAGTTAAGTAGAAAGCAGTCTGTAAGGAAGTGAAGATATTCTGTACAGAAAACTTTTGAAGAAGATTTTCTGTACAGAAAACTTTTTGAAGAAGCTCTGAGAAAAGGGCAACAGAGATGGGCAGATATGGGGGAGAAGGTTTAAGTGAAGACTTAAAAAAAAACGTAACTTCTGTCTTAATGTCAATTCTAAGTCAGAAGAGTAGCAAAAGTTAGGCAATTATAGTTGAAAATTGCCAGGTTAAACTAGCTAGGAAGTGTCTGGGACCAGATTTGAACTCAGGTCCTCCCAACTGTTATAATTAAAATTAATCTTGGGGTCACATTAAAATTATAATGATTTATTTGTAAAAGAGAGAATGCTTGCTTCGACAGCACATGTACTAGAGAGAGAGAGAAATAACAAGAAGTCTACCTAGATTTTCTAATTGACCAGTCCTCATAGTCCTCATTTTTTTTAAAACTTCAGTCACCTCATTAGCAGACAAGTCACATACATTGACTTCCTCTGGTCAGGAATTGCACTGCCACTCTGGCAAATTAAAACACATGACTCAATGGTATCTGTCTATGAAAGGAGTCTTCCTGGAATTGGAGTCCACTAGATATTTAATTCATTCACAATTCCAGGTCTGGTACTTGATTCACTGTGCTACCTAGTTGCTCCATTAAGACTTTTTTTAGAAGTGCTATCCAACCACTTTCATATAAGCAGATGGAAAAGAGTCAGTGGAGATGGGGAAAATGATTATTGAAGCAAGAAGTAGTGGAGAAAGGATGGAATCAAAGGCAGAGGTGGAGAAAAATCAATCTTAGCAAGTCCTACAACCTCTTCATTTGAGACTAGAGGAAAGAATAGAGGATGAGTTTGGGAAGTTCTGGTAACTACAGGAGAGGATCTAAGGGAATTTTGGTTATATGGCCTTAATCTCATTCCTCATGTTGATTTTTGTCTTGATTTATTTCTGACCCTTTAAACTTGTCCCCCTTCCAAAGCTGCCTCTTGCATATGCATATTAATAATCTTATTTTTTCCCTTTAGTAATGTTTTATTTTTTCCCAATTGCAGGTTAAAAATAATTTTGGCCACTTGTTTTCTAACATTTTGAGGTCCATATTCTCTTCCTTTCTTCTTCCCCTTCCCTCCCTCTGGGACAATAAGCAATTTGATATTGGGTATACATGTGCTCTCATATAAAGCGTATTTCTGTATCCATCATGTTGTAGAAGAAGAAGAAAATAAAGTAAAAAATAGTCTGCTTCAATCTGCATTCAGACTTCATCAGTTCTTTCTCTGGCAGTAGATAGCATTTTTCATCTTAAGTCCTTTGGGATTGTCTTGGATCGCTGTATTGCTGAGAATAGCTAAGTCATTCACATTTGTTAATGATCTCATGTTTCATTCAAGTGGAAATATTATGAAAATTTTTCATGTTTCTAGTCTAAAAACCCATTCTAGACTTGTTACTTTAGGAAGGTGAATTAAGGTCAAGAACAGTTTGTTTTAGGGAAATGGAAAATGGATTTTGGTGGAAACAAAGAGTATCTCTTCTCTTGTTTAGATTCTAGCCATCCTCATTCCCTGAAGGAATTTGTTTGTGACCCACCCAAGAGAAGTACATTCCATTGTTCAGAAAAGATTACTATACTAATTATGGAGGAAGAGGGTTTTTCCATTCCTGAGGAGGGGAGTTGTCTAGGAGAAAGTGAGTAGTGACTAATGTTCTGGCATGTTTACCCACAATCGTATTTTCATATACTAAGATATTTTCCTCAGGTTGTCTTGGGGTAGAGGCATGTCTGAGGGCATAGAAGAACTATGCCAGTTTGGACATTTCCTTCACTGGCTAGATATATTTGGATTTAAAATAAAATTGTTTCTGTTAGATGTGTGCCTAAAACACGGAGTACAATATTAAGTTTTCTCCTCAAAACTCTTAGATTTTTATCTGACTAGGACCATGTTGGCAAACCTATGGCATATGTGCTGGCACATGCCAGAGGGAGCTGCTCCTTTTCCCTTTTCCACCACACCTAAAGACATTTCTCACATCACCCACACCTCTGCCCAGCACAGCCCAATGGGAGCGCTTCTTCCCTCTCCTGTCAGGAGTAAGGCAGTGGGAAGGAGGGGGCTCACATGAGGCATGAAAGTTGCAGTTTGGGCACTTGGTCTCTAAAAGGTTTGCCATCATTAGACTAGGGCAACAGAGAATACTCCCTGAAAAGCAGGGTTGTTTCCATCCCCCCCCCCACTCTCAGGTTTCTCTGCCCACCTTAAAGGGATTGGGGGGCAATTTAGACTCTCTGCAAATGGTTCCAACCCAACCAATGTTATTCCCCTCAACTTAAGGAGATGGTTCCCTGAACCTTAGTTTCATTTAGCCACTAACAATCAGATTAGCTTTTCCACTGAAATATTACTTCAAAAGGTAAAATCATAAATGTAAAAATTAATTGCCCTCTCCAGCATGTGGGGCTTAATCTTTCTCCTCTCTTGTACTACCACTTCAGTCTCTGGGAGGGGACCAGGATCAGGTTCATTGTTAAGTTCAGTTACTTACAGAGAGCTCAGCACTTAGAGTTTCAAACCTTGAGCTCAAATTTGAGGCACCTTGGCTTCTCAGGGCTTCCATGCTGGGCTTGCTGGCTATAACCATCCTGCCTGTAATGCTGGCTTCAGGCTAGTCCTGGCTTGAACTCCTGGTCCCAGGAACATTCCCTCCAGCACCTGAAATGGAGAGGGACAAATGAGACAAAAAAAATCAAATATCCCCTAGGGTAAAAAAGGGAGAGCATGGGAAGGAGAATCTTTCCTATCTCATCTGTTCAGTTCATGGACTCCGTGCTGTGGATAAATAGTGATCATCATCTTAGAGATGCAGAAGATAAGAGTGACCCAAAAAAAGAAGCAGAAAGAGTGGAACCTGACCTCAGCCACTTCCTAAGTATGTGACCCTGGGCAAGTCACTTAACCCTTTTTGCCCAGCTCTTGCTAGAGTTGTTCCTAAGACAGAAAGTAAGAGTTAAAAAAGAAAAACAAGAGTGGAGCCTGAGTCAATCTCACCAGTTTTAAAGACGGGGAAGCCTATCAAAGGAGGCTACCCCAACCCACATGGTGGTGGTGGTGGTTACAGAGACTTCCGTATTAGGCAACCAGAACATATTCCAAAGACCCCTCAAGTTCTTTTCCATATTAGACAAACTGGACATGCCCAAACAAATCCAAGATGACATTAATCTTCAGTAAGCATAGCTCTTTGTCAAGGGAATGGAAACAGTGGCTCCCAAACTCCAGAAATTGCAGCCTCAGTTCTTTGCATAAGACTGTAGATTTAAAGAGGAAAGGAACCTTAGAAGATATCTAGGAGGAGGGTGAACAGGAGTACTGTGTTTGGGGAAAACAAATTCCCCAGAAATAAAGAAATCTCTGAGGCCAACGAAACAGAGCAATGGGGTTGTTTCAATAGAGACACACCTCAGGCTGTATTTTATTCCCCTCCTTTTTTTTGGCAACAATATGAATCAGATGGAGTCTCTCCTAAAGAAGGCCAATATGGTTTTAGAGATGACTAACTATGGAGAAGTGCTTTTTTCTGCCAAAAGATCCCTTGTGAATCTGTGGCTTTTCACACTTTCCCCTCATTTCCTTTCTGCTTTGGAATATCATTGATTGATCATATCATCTTACCTAGCCCCCAAAGTTATAAAATCCCAATCTATACCCAATAAGACATCTAGTATCACCATCTTCTTTTACAGATAAG
Source organism: Gracilinanus agilis (assembly GCF_016433145.1). Lineage (NCBI taxonomy): Eukaryota > Metazoa > Chordata > Mammalia > Didelphimorphia > Didelphidae > Gracilinanus > Gracilinanus agilis. The sequence goes on from NC_058132.1 coordinate 251,248,111, forward strand.
GAAACAGATTCAGAGAAGTTAAACAAGTTGCTCAGACACACAGCTAGAAAGTTTCAGGGGAGGTAGCTTCCTGACTCAGACTCCATCACTATCTATTATACTATGCTCTCTGAAGGGAATCTGAAAAACCATCTTCATTTTCCAAATGCAGAAACCGAGTCCTAGATTTGTCCAAGGTCACAAAGCTAATTTCTGGCAAAGTCAAGAGTAGAAATAAAGGTTCCTTATTCTTACCTGTTTGTTGTAGGGGAATTAGGATTTAAAATATTTGGCATAAGTTATACCCAAACTGTCTAAGGTCTGAGAGTTCCAATTATGGAATGAAGAGGAAGGGAAGCCATATTTTCTACCCTGAGTGACTTGGGGGGGGGGGGGGAGAGCTGAAGCAGTTAGAGTGTGTGGTTGTTATTAGCTATCCCAGTCAAGAGCCCAGAAAGAAGTGTGGATCCATCTCACAAGAGAAACACCTGCAAGTTGAGCAAGAAGATCAGGCTGGGTGCTGGACATCCCAGTCTGAGTCAAGCTTCTTGGTTTTATCCTCCTGGATTTTATTGCTGAGAACCTGTTTCCTGTGACCAACATTGAAGCAGCAGTGAACCAAACTTGTGAGAAACCCTATTCCCTTCAGCCAGTCAGGCTGACAGCTTCGTAGTATAGTGTAGACGTTTATTCCCTCTCCCAGCTCCCATGTTTTGTCCATAGAATCCTAGTTGTCAGGGTGACTTCTCCCCTTATTTCCTTCCCTTTAATCTTTAATAAACTTGAGTTTGTAAGTCCCTTGTCCTAGTTTCACTATTTAGAGGGTTTCCTATAGTTTATAGTAGTCTCCCAGCCTGGATGGCAGCTGGACTTAACTGCCAGTCCAAACTGTCTATAACCTGTGTCTGTAGGTGTGGTCTGTGATTCCCATTTTTGTGTTTGTCCCAGTCTGTTATTCCCTGTCCAATCAGTCCTCCTCCTCCCCTTTCTCTAAACCCAGTAATTAAATATTTACTCATAAGATACCTGCTCTTTCTATTACATCCAACTATGTCTCTAATGAGAATATTTTTTGAAAATTTCAAAGGATTTTTTGTTGAGTTGTTCTGTTCTTAAATTTTAAAGTATATGTATATATAAGTATATAAGAATATATAAGTATATTCTGAGAGTTCATACTATTGCTAAAAGAGTAAACAACTCTTAAAATCTGACACAAATATTTCCATATGTTTGAGACCCCTTTGCATTGTTTAACATTGTTCACAGGACTCCCTATATGATAGTAATTATATTTTTAGCATCTATTGATTGTGAAAACAAGTGATAAAAATCCACTTTGAATTCAATGAAAGTTTTAAATGAATTTGTATTTTGTTCATTGCAATGGCATCTATGCATATTTGAAAAGCAGTAATGCATATATTATAAGAGATATTATTTATTTAGTCTACAGATAATAGATGTACTTATGAATGAATTTACTTGTGGACTCATGACCCTCAAGTGTCCCATTCAGTGAGCATATGCTAGGATCCACTGTTCTAACTGATAAGCTGCCTCACATTGACCTCTGCTCAAATATGCTTCCAATTAACCAGCCTACTCTGATAAAAAGCAACCTGGATTCTCTGAAAAAAATTTTAGGCTATACCCAGAGGTGAAAAAAGTATGCCTTAATAGTCCTTAGCACAACAAATATCCTAATTTTGTCAATAAAGTATTTAGCTAAGTAGGTGACTGACCACTCATTGTCTGATTTTAGACAAAACACTTAAACTCTTGGGTTTTGTTTCTTCTATAAAATGATGAGATTTTACTTCTGTTGTGTTCAATTGTTTGTGACTCTTCATGACCCCATCTGGAGTTTATTTTGGCAAAAATACTAGAGTGGTTTGCCATTTCCTTCTCCAGATCATTTTACAGATGAGGAAATTGAAGCAAAGAGGGTTAAGTGACTTGCCCAGGGTCATACAGTCATTTAAGTATCTGAGGCTACATTTGAACACAGGAAGATGAGTCTTCCTGACTTCCAACTGTGGTGCTCTATCTTCTCTACCACCTATTGGACTACTACAGATAATTCTTAGCCCACTTCTCTATCTCTAATTCTATGATCCTAAGATTTGTTATAAGGGAGATAATCAGCCTGAGGATATTTAAGCATAGATAGACAGAGGATTTATAAAGTCTTTACTGTGTGCTAGGCACTGGGCTAAGCAAGCACTCAGTATACTGATAGTCACAAAAAGAAAGGTAAACTCTACTTGTAAAGAGTTTACAGTCTAGTAATGAAGGATAATTCAGAAATGGGAGCTGTAATAGCGGGAAGGGGGAAGGTACCCACAATGGAGCAAAGTGGAGAAATCCAGGAATTATAGGTTGGTTCAGATTGGAATAGAACATGGCTGACATGGGTGCTTCCTCAAATGGATGTTCAAGGAAGAAAATCCACTAATTATAGGAAGAAGCCATAGGTGGGATGGAGTCATGGAGAATTTCAAAAAAACTGGGCTAATGTGACTTTAGGGTAGAAATTTAAATGTTTAAATGATCACTTTAAAATTGAGGAAGCATTCTTCCAATAGACAGGTTGTTACTAGCAAACAGGATGTGATTCCCTGACAAGGATATATATGGAAATCAACAGATTTCCCAATCATGAAGATCCCCCAACACCAACTGTCAATTCTTGGAGTGAAGGAAGGATTCTCTCAAGGGTAAGGGATGTTATGGCCTATTGATTGTATAATCCAAAGGCTATTGAAACAATAAAGTAGCTTCTTTTAATTAATCAGGGAAGGTATAATCAGGCAAGGTATATTCAGGGAAGGTATATTAAATATAGGATTGAAAGGTTGGGTAAGAGGGATGAAGGAATCTCTGTTAACTAATCAAGATGGACCAAAAACTGGCCTCACCCCCAACAAGGTTAGGCCTCTTCACTGTGTTCCTCTTTCTTCCTAACTTCCATCTTAAGTAATAAACCAAATAAATAAATTAACAAGGCTAGCAGGATGATATCAAATGTTGATTGAAGATCTTCTGAAATGATGTGGTGATGTTAATCTTGATTTCGGTGAATATGATTTATAACTGCAGCAGATATCAGGCTAACATGGGTACTGACTGAAACAGCTAGAATCAGAACAGCAGGAATAGGCTAAAGGTGCTCCTAGTATGGATCACCTAGGGTTAAAAGGAGAGTCTTGCCCAGACCTCCCACCACCTTTTGACCCAAAACCCAGAATGAGCTTCCTCTGCCTAGGGATCACTCCCTTATATAGTCTAGTTTTAACTGCCCCCCAACTGTCTTCAGTTTCTTGGGGTTCCAAAGTCTGACCCCCATTTGCTTCTCTCTTGCAGTAAAGCTTACATCATTAACTGGATTTCCTAACAGTTTCATGTAGGAGGAAATTCTCCCCCTTCCCTGACCATCTAAAGTTAACCATTAATGGCTCTTTTTACCCCCTCATTTGACCTGATTCAATAGGAAAGCTCAGAAGTTGAACAAGTTTCAAGACCATTCTTCTGGTTATGGTGCTTCACTCCACTGAGTGGAAATGCTTGGAGAGCCCCGAGCTTTCTCTTTCTCAGAGTGTTAAGGACCTTCTACAGCTGCCTTCCTCTGGGTGGCTGCCCTATTTTGCCAGTCTACAGGGTATGCTTAGTGGGGATTTTTCTCATCAGCATTAGTAATCCAGCACCAAACACATAGTCCTCACCCCTTAATGGCCAAACTTTGCCCTCCCTCAACCTGCCCTAATCACTATAGCCTTGGGAAAATGCAGTCTCTTCCCAACTGTGACAGAGCAACAGGCTCCTCTGTAAACAGTGTTTTGCTTTTTGCATAGAGGCAACAGAACAATGCATAACAAAATATTAACCACATAGCTATGTGCCCAGATCTTCTCCTAAGTCCAGGAAATCTTCAAGAAGTACCTTGGTAAGAACTAGAGAAAATAGTTTGGTTCATCTTCCTATGAAATCAGCAAAGGAGCTTAGGAAACTCATAGCCCTCAATTATATTCATTCTCATGTCTCTCTCTGACTCTAGGACATTTTGCTCCTATTTCCAGAGGCTCATATTAAATGTGTATGTGTATATATATGTGTGTGTGTGTGTGTATGTATGTATGTATGTATGTATGTATGTATGTATTGAAATGAAATGAAAAAATACATATATAGCACAGTAGATAGAGTAATAGACTTGGCATCAGAAATTCTTGAATTCAAATAAATCATTTAACCTCTTTTTGCCTCAGTTTCCTCATCTGTAAAATGGGGATAATAATAGCGCCTACCCCCTAGGGGTAGCTGTGAGAATCATTAAAATAATATTTCTAAAATGTTTTGCAAGCCTTAAAACACAATATAAATGCTTGCTATTATTATTTTTTTACTTGTCATTATTATTTTTAGTCCTCTTTATCTCCACTGATCAATTTTTTAAAAAAACAAACAGATTTGAAAAAAGGAATTCCTCAGTATAAGCTACATAGTCCAGCAAAACAAATTCCCACAATAGCCATGTCTGAAAATGCCTATCTCTTTCTGCATATTAAGTTTATCACTTCTCTGTCAAGGTTGATGAGTGAGTGGTATGTAGTTCTATACTTTCGGACTGGTGATTTGTCATTATATTAATCAGAGTTCCAAAATCTTTCAGAGTTAAGGTCATAGAGGGCTACCTGCTTTCTTTTGAAATTGTCCCTTTCATCACTTCTTATAGCACAATAATATTCTATTACCACAATTCACTTAGTCTTTCTCAGACAGGAGGAAACCATCTTAGTTGCCACTCTTGGTCTACTATGGAATGAACTGGTATAAACCTTTTTTGGGGAGTTACATATAGCTCTTTTTTTTCTCTTTGGTTTCCTTGATCTGTTGGTCTATTGGTAGTATAACTGGGTCAAAGGGTAAGTACAAGTTTGGTAACTTTCTGGGCATAGTTCCAAATGGCTTTCCAAAATTGTTGGGCCAATTCACAGTACTACCAGTAGTATATTAGTCTACCTGTTTTCCCACAGACCTTCTTCACTTGTTATTTCCCCAGTTGTATGCTTATTGTAATTTTTTCTAGTCTGATAGGTGTGAGGCAGAACCTCAAAGATACTTTATTTGTATTTTTTCTAATTATTAGCTATTTAGAGCATTTTTTTCTCATGTGATAGTTGATACCTTGGATTTCTTCCTCTTAAAAACTGCCTATTCATATCCCTTGGCTGTTTACCTATGAAGGAATCACTTTTAGTCTCACAAATCTGAAACAGTTGCCCATACTTTTTAAATTTATGCATTCAAAATTGTTCGTCTCATTTTATTTTGTGTGATATTCTCTTTCAATAATTTATTTATTTTAAATAAAAAACCTTTACCTTCCATCTATTGATTCTAAGGCAGAAGAGCGGTAAGGGCTAGGCAATAGGAGTTGTAAAAATAAAATAGGCGAGCCCACAAATAAAGGACAAAGAACTAGAAAATGACTTGCCCAGGGTCATACAGCTAGGAAGTACCTGAGGTCAAATTTGAACCCAGGACCTCCCATCTCTAGGCTTGGCTCTCAATCCACTGAGCTACCCAGCTGCCCCCTCTATCACTAATTTAGTCATGAACTCTTCCCATAGCAATAAATCTGAAAGATTATTTCTTTCTTACTCCTCTAATTTGTTTATAATATAACTTTTTACATATAGGTCATTTATCCTTTTCTGGCTGGTACCAAATTGTTTTAATGAGAACTGTTGAGTAGTACAGTTAGAGATCTGGTAATGATAGACTACTTTCTTTTCTATTTTTCCCCCTTCTTTAGATTCTGGATTGTTTGTTTCTCTATATAATTTTTATTATTAATTTTCTAGCTTTGTAAAATAATCTTTTGAGAATTTGACCAATATTGCACTGAATAAGTCCTTTAATTTCAGTGATATTGTCTTTTTTATTACATTGGCTCAACCTATCCATGAGTAATTAATATTTCGTTTTCTATTTATTTCTGCAAAGGGTGTTTGATAGTTAGATTCATATAGTCTCTGGATGAATCTTGGAAGATAGACTTCCAAAGCATGTTATAGATTTTATAGTAATTTGTTTAAACCTTTGCTTTCAGCCTTCAAATAAATATTAAGTATTGGTTCCAAGACAGAAGAGTGGTTATGGCTTGACAACGGAGTTTAAATTACTTGCCCAGGGTCACAAAACTAGGCAGTGTCTGAGGTCAGATTTGAACCCAGACCCTCCCATCTCCAGGTCTGGCTCTCTATCTACTGAGCAACCTTGTCCCTGTAGTAATTCTGAATAAACCTTCTCTTTCTGGATTTTCTTATTAGGTCATGTTGATTGTATTTAAGAATATTGACAGTTTAATTGTATTTATCCTAAATTATTCATCTTTGCTGAAATTATTTAATTCATTTTTCATTATCTAGGGTTTTCTTTAAAATGCTGTAATATCATTATCTAGGTGGTATAATGTGGTAGATGAGGATTCAGAAAGATCTGAAGTCAAATTAGAACTCAGTGTCTTAGCTGTGGGACCCTGGGCAAGTCACTTAATCTTAGTCTCAGTTTTTTCAACTGTAAAATGGAGATAATAACAATACTGACATTCCAGGCTGTTGTAAGGATAAAATGAGACAATATTTGTAAAGTGCTTTGTGAAAATTAAGGTGCTACCTCACACCTATCAGATTGGCCAATATGGCAGTTGAAGAAGATGTGGCAAAAGTGGGACACTAATGCATTGTTGGTGGAATTGTGAACTGATCCAACCATTCTGTAGGGCAATTTGGAACTATGCCCAAAGGGTTATAAAACTAAGCATACCCTTTGATTCAGTAATGGCACTACTGGGTCTGTATCCCAAAGAGATGATAAAAAAGGGGAAAGGACCTACTTGTACAAAAATATTTATAGCAGATTTTTTTTTGTAGTCTATCAGTTGAGGAATGGCATAACAAAGTGTGTTATATGATAGTAATGGAATACAATTGTATTTAAGAAATGATAAGCAAGGTGAATTCAGAAAAAGCTGGAAAGGACTGTAGGAACTGATACAGAGTGAAATAAACAGAACTGGGAGAATATTGTACACAAAAACCAAATTATTGTATGATGATTATCTGTGAAAACGTGGCTACTCTCAGCAATGCAATGATCTGTGACAATCCTGAAAGACTTAGGGCAAAAAATGCTATCCACCTCCAGAGAAAGAACTGTTGGAGTCTTCTTTCACATCAGTGTATTTATGGTTTTATTTTGGGGTTTTGATTATGTATGTTTGCTCTTACAAGAATGACCAATATGGAAGTATGTTTTGCATGACAATAAAAATAAAATTAAAAAATATTAAGTTACTATGCGAATACTATTTATCATTATTATCTGCAAAAGCAATCATTTTATTTTTTCTTTGCTTATATTTCCTCTTCTTTTTTCTTTTCTTATTGCTACAGCTAGTATTTCTTAAACTATGTTAAATACCAGGGATGATAAATGGCTTCCTTATTTTATCTCTAACTTTATTGGATAGACATCCATTTTTCTCCAAAAAACATGTTTATTTTTGAACTTAGATATATATTATTTAATATGTTAAAGAAAGTTTCATTTATTTGTATGATGTCTAGTATTTTTTAATAGAAATGAGAGTTGGATTTTTCCAAATGGCTTCTCAGTGTCCATCAATAAAATCATAAGGTTTTCATTATGTATATGATTAACATGGTTTATTATACTTACCGTCTTCCTTATGTTGAACCAATCCTGAATTCCTGATATAAAACCAATGCAGTCATAGCATAGAATATTAGTAATATATTGATGTGGCTTACTTGTTACTTTATCTAAAATTTTTGCATCAATGTTCATTAGGAATATTGTTCTATAGTTTTCTTTCTCTGCTTTGCCTCTATTGAGTTTTAGTCTAGACGATATCGTAACAAAGAAAAATACTGGAAGAGAGTCTTCTTTTCTTATTATTGCAAATAATTTGTGTAGTATTTGCATTAATTTTTCTTTGAATTTCTTTGAATTTTTAACAGAATTCTCTTGTGAATCCATCTGATCCTAGAGTCTTTTTTTTTTTATCTTTTGGGAATTCATTTAGGCTTGTTTAATTTATTTTTCAGTTATTGGTTTATTTAAAAGGTCTATTTCTTTCTTAGCTAATCTGGGCATTTTATCTATTTATAAGTATTCATCTGTTTCCTCTAAGTTATCAGTTTTGTGTGAGTATGAAACTCCCAACCCCCTTTTATGATTATAATTGTATTGTTGTGGGGGGCTTGAGGTGAACCCCCAAGGTTCAGGAAGGGTACCCTTTGCAAGAATGCAAGTCTTTGAAACTTAGCTTAAAAATAAAAAGAGAAATTTATTAATTTAGAAGGTAATATTGAATCTGGCCAGGAGGACAACATACGTAGAAAATTGCCTCCTAGGAGGGCCAGCATAGATGGAAAGCTGTCCTCCAGTCAACATCAGGTCTGGGGCCTTTATACTCTTTACAACAGTGAAGATGTGACCCTGTGCCACAGTAAAGATGGTGAGAAACATTGATGGCATGGGCATTTTACCCCCAAAACTCAGGCAAACTATGATCAGGGAAATTCCTTTGCTCCCTTAGGCCCTCAACTCCCAACCCAAACGTCTGACCTTGAGGATTACCCTCCTTTGATTGTCCCATTGATTTGAGATGGACAAAAAGACACCTCATTCATCAGTCCTCCAAATCAAGAGAACCAACCCCGTGCCTTTGGGTAAACCTCCCTCACTCCTTGCTTCAGTGCTTGCCACTCTAGAGTCACATCTTCCCTGTTATAAAAACCCCAGAATTGATGTCCTCTGGGGGACAGCTTTTCCATCCATGCTGTCCTCCCAAGGAGCAGCTTTCCATCTTGCTGTTCCCCTTAGGAGGCAGGCTTCCCCCTATGCTGTCCTCCTGGCCAGATTCAACATTACCGTCTAAATTAATAAATTTCTCTTTTTATTTTTAAGCTAAGTTTTGGAGTCTTGCATTCTTGCAAAAGGTACCCTTCCTGAACCCCCGGGGTTCACCTCTGCACCCCACAACAGCGACTCTAGAGTGATATGTATTGACACAGAAGAGGGGTGGGAGTGGGGGAGTTTGATCATCTGACCAGCATCTACCTGAAGACATAGGGGGTGACCCTTATAGTTTAGGGGAAATGTCAGATAAGTGTCTTAGATACAACCTGATAGTATCAAGGCATGCCTAAAGGTGTATCTGTCCATCTCAAATTTAAAGGATGGCAGGGCCACTGGGTAGCTTAGTGGATTGAGAGTCAGGACTAGGTTCAAATCTGGCCTCAGACACTTCCCAGCTGTGTGACCCTGGGCAAGTCACTTAACCCCCATTGCCTACCCTTACCACTCTTCTGCCTTGGAACCAATACAAGTATTGATTCCAAGACAGAAGGTAAGGGTTTAAAAAAATAAATCTAAAGAATGATCCAAGGAGGATAATCCTCTTAGAGTTTTATCTGGGTTATCAGATGTTTTGGGGTTAGAAGTACAAGGATAGAAGGGAGAAAAGGAATTTACTTGCTTATAGTTTGCCTAAAACACTTCTATAATTTGGGGGTACAATGTCCCATGCCAGAATTAGCTTTTATGATTATTTTCATAACACAATCATTAGTTTTGAGTCAAAGAATATGTTTTGCTTTATAAAAATCATAAACATTAGTTAAGAAAAATACAGTTTAGGGTGGTATCAAATCTTGTTTACATCTTGACCTTAATAATAATAAAGAGTTTCCACTTAGCCCACCACACTCTCTTTTTTCCCTATGAGAAGATAGTCAGATAAGGAGTGGAGGAATACTCTTTTTTGTATAACCAGATAGTCAGACAGGCACCCAACTGCCAACTCCTAGTATTTCATAATAATTGTCATTAGTAAAACAACTAGCCCCCAGCCTCTTCTTGTAGAGGTCTTGGAAAGGTCAGCTATACACATAAGTTAACACCCATAGTGATTTTTTTTCACTCTTTCTAACTTAATCAGCACTTGTATCATTAATTAAGACCTGCCCATTTGTTGATTGTATTTGCTATCGTTGTGGTTTCTTGGCAAAAAAAAAAGGCTATCTCCTATGGCTCATCTTCTATGGCTTGGGGTCTCTGGTTCGGATGGGATCATGGTCCCTTTTTGTCCGGAGAATTGGCCACCTCTCAATAATCCTATTAGCTTGGAGTTTTTGCATCAGGGTGATAAATTTTCACTGTGGAACCCAGAGGGTTAGAACTAAAATCCTTGACTTAACTACTGACCCTTGCCAGAGAGTTAGAATTAACATTCCTGACCCTTGCATGACACTGTAGTAAAACAGGCTTATCTGCAGGAATTTCAACCCTTGCAGTTATCTGAACAGACATCCGTTTTTTAAGCTTCTGTTTCCTTGTACCCACTCTTGCTTAAATACTCGACTCTTGGACCAGCTGAGGGTCCCAAGTCGGCTTTTTGGCATGAGCTATCCTTAAGCTAGACAATAAAGTCCCTCTGCATTTTGCATTGTTGGCCTCAGACTCATTATTGAGATTGTCTCTGGGCACTTCATTCACCACATTTGTTAGCATCTAATTTTGAGAAAATTTTTAATCATTTATCTCCTTTACTATTATCATAAGCTCTTTTTCATTTCATTTTTTGATACAATTTGTTTTTCCTTTCTCTTTTTAAAAATGAGATTAGCAGTTTATCTATCAATGAAAAAATATCTTAATTGGTCACTAATTTTTATCTTACTAAATCACTTCTGCCTTTTTGGCAGTTCTCTTACCAGTGTTCTGGCTCAGTTTCTACTTTTCTGAGAATCAGTGAAACTTCCTTTCCCGAGGTGATTTCTTTGAACCAGAACCATCATCCAGGATAAGGTGAATAGGGCAAGTATGGCCCAGTCAGTTTGATATATCACTTGCTTAATGGTTACTGCAAGTTTCTGCTAATAAGCAGAATCAATCAAATTCATGTGCCTTCCCTCCATGTGACACTTATATACCTGTTTGTTTATATAAATATGTGTATATAAAGATACATAAATAATATGAATGTACATATACACACATATTTATATAGCCCATATATATTCCATATTGACTGTGTGTGTATATGTACACACACACATGTATATATTTACTATATACATATTGCCATAACTGAAATAAAGTATAAATTCCTTAAGGACCAATACATTTTTTTTTATTCCTCATGGCTCTTCCTATGGTGTCATGCAGTCACTATATTCTCAGAAAATCTTGCTTGATAATCATAGGTTAGAAATGAGAGATTCTGTAATGATTGCATAATATTTGTCATATACATCAAATAATGGCTTTTATCAAAACATTTCTTCTTTATGTTTTTATGGTTTTTATTCAGTGAATACTAAATCAAAATTTTAAGAGAGACATTGATAAGCATGTTCCACTAAAGCAGTGATGGGCAAACTTTTTAAAGAGGAGGCCAAAGGAAAGGAAATGCTCATCTGTCAATCTGTTTCTAAGGCAACTCTTCCGAAGTTTCATTGTATTGTATTCTACTCATCATATTCGTCAGATTAAGAATAATGTCCTCAGCCGGATAGAACATTTCAGGGGGTCTTACGGAGGAAAACTGGTGGTTAAATTAAATATTATCAGGATTCTGAGGAAGGGTAAGTAAGAGTCAAGACAAGGCAATAGGCTGGGATTAACAAGTTGGGGAAATACAATTTAGAATGGGTTTGGCAATTGGAGGCCCAACTGCCAACACGGATCCACCTGGCCAGGGAGTCTGTAAAACTAACAAGTGAGTAGACTTACAAAAGGTTTTATAAACAGGGGTTTAATTCAATGAATTATAGTTTGAAGGAAGGGAAAGAGGTTTTATTCTACCAGTCTATGGGCAAGCCTCAGGGTCAGGAAATGAACTTATTTACACTAAGCTTTAGACTAGAGCAGGACAGGGCACAATGAAGATCAGGAATGAAAGTGGGATCCTCACTGCTGAGTCCTGTCACAATCCAGCGATGATTCAGCTCTCTCCCAGGTCCTCAGCCAGTACTCCTTCAATTGGGTAAGTCGGGGAGATAAACCAACCTGAGCTGACCAGCAACCCTGGTTAGGTTTTATAGTCTCAACCAAACTTCCCACAGGCAGATGACTTTTTCCCTTCTGGATACCAGGATATTACAATACAAACTCTACTTCCTCTGAGGTGTCCCAGGGGGTCAGTTACAACTTGTCCCCAGCCAACATGGAGTCTGTCTCAGAGAGAAAAACAAAACTTCCTATTTCCCCATTCTATTTAGAATTCTCCAGCCCTGCTTACTAAGCCTCCCAAATAACTAATCTTAAACATCTTATTAATTTATCTTACAACAGGGGCTGCTGCATCTGGCCTGAGGGCAGTAGTTTGTCCATCATTGCACTAAAGCATAAAATCTGAGAATACCATGAAAAAAAAAATATGATTCAGCTGTATAAGAATGTGCTCCCAAATATGTGAATTTTTTGTTTAAAGAATGGGACTTGGCACCATAAATTTTTTTTAAATCTTTATCTTCTGTCTTAGAATTGAAAATAAAAGAGGGAAGCTGGGTGGTTCCCTGGATTGAGAGCCAGGTCCAGAGATGAATTCTGGAAACCCCAAGTTTATCCATTTCCCTTGAGAATTTGTCCTTAAGGGAAGTCCCAAACTGTGAATTTGTCTTAGACTGAATAAGGGTTCTCCCAGCACCCGTTAAGTGTCCTGAATAGGAGTAATAGAAATGTTCAAGTCCTCAATCACCCTTTTCCTCTTAGAAGTCTCCCCCATTAAGACCAACACCTGTGCAGAAACCATCCTTTTTGTACCAATTGTAAGTAGACCACTCCCTGATACCCCAGCCTGTGACTACAGCTTCTTTCCCAAGCTGGCTTGAAAACTGTCAGTGTATGTTTGCTGTATTTAATTCCCCAAAAAGTATATAAGATCCCCAAGTTCTATCATTCTTTGGAGTATCATCCAGCCTCTGTAATCCTCTCAGAGACCCTATCCCCGGTGCTCCCAGGGTTCCACTCTGTGTGGTATTTAGTGCTTGGCTCTGTGTGGCGGCTGAATATTAATGGACCTGTCTCTTTCCTGATTAAAGCTTTGATTTTACTGACTTCTTTGGTGGTTCTATGTTTTTCCAGATTGACAGATGAGAGGTCCTGGGTTCAAATTGAGCCTTGGATACTTCCTAGGTATGTGACCCTGGGTAAGCCAATTAACCTCCATCACCTAGTCCTTACTACTCTCTTGGAAACAATATATAGTACTGATTCTAAGACGGAAGATGAGGTTAAAAAAAAATTGACACTAAGTATTGGTTCTGGGGCAGAAGATTGGTAGGGGCTAGGCAATTAGGGTTAAGTGATTTGCCTAGGGCCACACAGCTAGGAAGCCTCCAGGGCCATATTTGAAGCTAGGACCTCTCATCTACAGGTCTGACTCTATCCAGCTACCCCAGCTCTACAAATAAAGGGGAAAAAACCCTGGTCCTTGTTCTTAAGAAGTTCTCATTCTAATGCAGGAGACCAACATGCAAAAAATTATACACCCAATTTACATACAGTGTAAATGGAAGAAGGTACTAGCAGTGCAGAGATGGGGGCAGGAGTGAGGGGTTGGAGTAAGTGTGGTGGGACGGAAGACCAAGAATGACATCCTACAAAACAATGGATTTGAAGACTTTGAGTTTAATTCTTGTTCATCCTTTTTGACCTGAAGCATCTCAATGGTCTCTATTCCTTTATTCCTCTATTCCTATCTGAAAATAAAGATGCAGGATAGAAATAAATTTACTAAGAATATATCTACTTTATTTTTGTTCAGACAGCTAGTGGATAGAATACTAGACGTGGAGTAAGGAAGATGGGAGCTGCAGACGTTGTGCAACCCTGGGTAAGTCATTGTCTTCTATCAGTCACATTTTCCTCATTGGTAATAACATATTACCAGTTGTATAATGTAATATATTACCAATTACATAATGCAATATATTGCCAGTACCAATAACATAACAGTGCCTAATTCATAGGTGGTTGGGATACTCAAATGAAATACATGTAAAAGTGCTTTATAAACCTTAAAGCATTATATAAATATTAGTTATTATTAGTATTTGTATCTCTTGTGCTTAGCATGGTGCCTGGCATATAGTAGATGGTTAGTGAAGGCTTATGCATTGATTGGACTTGCTGACCTTTCAGCTCTAAATCAATGATCCTGTATCCCTAGAAAAGATGATAGCAGAAAAACCTAAAGCTAAAGAAATGAGCCTCTTACAATCCAGATCAATCAGAAATGACAATAAAATATCCTTACGACAATGATGCAAATCCAAAATAAAATCAGATAAAATTTACGGAAGTTTAGCTTATACACAGTGCTTCAGAACAATCTCTACTCCTTAAAGGAGACTACATTGTGCTATTATTATATTCAATGAAATTTTGTCATAATATTTTCCAGGAGAGAAAAGATTAAATTAATTGAGTCTTGGAATTTAAATTTTTCTTCCACTTAGTGTATGTGCTGACATAACTTAAATACTGAAGGTCCTTCTTCTTATTGGAAAAAATGGAAATTTGTTGAATTATAAACCACATACATTCCTAAGGAAATGTTATTGCAAATGTTAAGGTTTATGATAATAATCTTTTCAGAATTTCCATTTCATAATGGTTGAACCTTTTAGCATCAGCTTGTAGTTTTCTATTTTGATGGCATCCTAAATTTCCTAGTTGGGGTGTATGGGGTATTATAAGGATGATATTAGAAAATAAGAATCCGTATTATAAGGATGATATTAGAAAATAAGAATCCTTTAACCTTTTCCCTGTATTACTTATTTTGGATACAGTAGAATCAGAGGGGGAAGGGAATAACATCTACGAAATGCCAGATGACATTCCAAAAGGCCTTTGGGCTACAGATTTGACAGATATAGGTTTATTAAAATCAGCAACCCCTGTTAAAGTGCTAACTAAAGGAGGTCCATCACCATGCATTCCACAATACCCACTTAACAAAAAGGCCATTGATGGGATCACCCTGATAATAAATTTGTTATTGCAGCAAGGCATAATAGTACCATGCATCTCTGAATATAACATCCCAATTTTACCAGTTAAAAAACCCAAGCTAGATTCTGAAGGACAAATAGTCTATAGATTTGTTCAAGATTTAAGAGCTGTCAATGATCATGTGGTAAAATCTTACCCAGTCGTACCAAGTCCTACTACCATCATTTCATCTATCCCAAGTCATGCAAACTATTTTACTGTGACTGATTTATGTTCTGCATTTTTCTCAATACCTATACATGAAGACTCACAAAAAATATTTACATGGCAGGGAAATCAATATTCATGGTTTCATTTGCCACAGGAATTCTGTGAAAATCCTTCATTGTTTTCACAAATCTTAAATAAAGACTTGAAAAATATTCAATTCAAGTACAATAAACTTACTCATTTTGTAGATGATCTACTTTTAGCATTCACCATCTGCAAAAGTATGCCTACGTGATAGTAAACGTCTTCTATGTGAACTCTACAAGAGGGGACACAAAATATCAAAAACTAAATTACAATGGTGTCTTCCTTGTATAGAATATTTAGAGTTTGTGCTGTCTGAGGGGTCCAGAAGCATTTCCCAAAAGAGAGTAGCAGACATACAAAAGCTGAGTGCTCCTAAGACCAAAAGGCAACTCAGAGCCATCTTAGGAACCACAGGATTTTGCAGATAATGGATACCTAATTATGGTGAATTTACAAAACCACTGACTGCTTTAACAAAAGACACTGAAAAAGATCCACTGAAGCTAAAACCAGAGCATGTGCAAGCAATTATGAAATTAAAAGAAGCAATATTATCAGCTCCTGCTCTTGGTATTCCTAATTATTCCAAACCATTCTCGCTCTATGTCCACGAGTGAAAGGGAATAGCTTTAGGAGTTTTGATGCAGAGCTTAGGACCAAACCAACATCTTATTGCATATTATTCTGGTCAACTCGATCCCATAGCCGCAAGAATAGCTCCATGCTTAAGAGGGGTGGCAGCAACTGCATTACTTATTACCAAATCTGCAGATTTAGTGTTAGGCTGCCCACTGACAGTTTATTGTTCACATGAAGTCAAGGCACTTCTGTGAAAGTTCAGAACACAGGCATTTTCAGATCAACGCCTGGCTAAATATGACATAGTGCTTTTGGGGAATGAATATATAATGCTAAAGAGATGCAACATCTTAAATCCAGCTACATTATTACCCGACTTATCAACACAGGGGGAACCATTGCACAATTGTGAAACTGTAGTACAATTAATGGAAAGACCTTGAGAAAATCTATCAGACACACCTCTTGACAATCCTGACATGATCTGATTCATGGATGGATCATCATATATGCAGAATGGAATAAGATTTACAGATGCTGTGGTAGTAAGTGAATTTGAGACCTGATGGTTTGCTTCACTACATAGGAACCTAAGTGCTCAGGGAGCCATTTTACAGATTCAGTTCTAAAACGAGTTTATGAGAATCTGGGTATCATGCCAAAATTTCATGTCCCATATCACCCACAAAGTTCTGGCCAGGTGGAGAGACTAAACAGAGAAATCAAAAGTATGGTTGGGAAATTATGCCTGGAAACTCATTTGAAGTGGCCAGAGATTTTACCACTAGCACTATTCTATCTGCTCACTAGACCAAGAGGAGATGTGCATTTCTCACCATATGAAATGTTATTTGGACATTCACCATTGTAGGCGAAAAGTTTTAAGACAGCTTATATATCTATGCTTGGAGGAGATCTTGTACTTGCTGAATATGTCACAGAATTACAAAACAAGGTTAGAGAATTACAAGAAATGGGAATTTTAACTCAAGGGGGTCCATTAGATTATACACTCTATACAATAAAACCTGGAGATTCAGTTTACATCAAAAACTATAATAGATCTAGTCCAACACAACCTTTATGGGTAGGACCTTTCAACATTATCTTGACAACGCCTTCAGCTATTCGTGTAGTAGAGAAAGAATCCTGGATGCATTGCTCACATGTGAAAAAATGCAAAAGCAGCAGAAGAGGGTTCATCAAACAACACGGCTGCAGTCAAAAACATATCAGAAAAAGAAATGATCCAAGAAGAAGAAGACTAACTTAGATACAAAGAGCAAAATCAAAACAAAGGAGAAAACAACATAGAAGAAACAGAGAAGATGACAGCTGAAAGGATGATTGAATTGTAACAAAGACATTGCAGAAAAAAATAATCACAGAGAAGAGGAATACAGACTGATTATGGACATGAACTGTAAGATTTTTGTGCTATTCTAACATTACACACTTTCACTGTAGTTGCAAACACTACATAGTAACAACACAAAGACAGAAGACAGTAGCAGAGGAGGTAACTTTAAAGATTTAATAAGTATTCACTACAAAATAACACACATATAGGACACTTTTCTTACAAACTCTACAACAACATAACCAGGTGATGAATATTTATAGAAATGAATTAATATAGATAAATCACCTTGATAAAATAATAATTGTACACATTAAATTAATAAGATCTTATCTCACAGGAACACTATATGTTCCTAAGAAATAACATCAAGAAAACATGCATATCTTTCAAAAGAAAATCTTTGTTTTCTTAGACTGTCTTAAGGGGGGAAGTTTATTTTCCTCCTGCAACATGTAAATAATTTGTACATAACATATAGACAGGTGTAGAAATTGTATATATCTGTATATTTCTATAGATGTGTATATAGTTAAGTTGTTACAAAGTTTTAATTTTATTAGTATAGTAAGCTGATTTTGAGTTTTAATGTAGTTAATTTTCGTTTTCTGTATTAGCGATAGGATAAGGTCTTAGCACATTAAAGAGTTCCATTTGAATTATTTAAATAGGATTTGTAAAATGCATTTTGCATGAGTTTTGCATTATTATTATTTTAGACTTTAATTTTTTAAAACAAGTTAAATTGTTTTTTGTAACTGTATTTTATTGTTTCAAATGTTTTTCAAAAATTTGCATTTTGAATTTCTGTAATTATATGTTTTGCACTTGCATTTGTGCAACTATGTTTTCATTGATTATTTGTTTTCATTGAAGTTTTCTTTTCTTTAATTTATATCCCTAGTACAAGTTACCATAGAAAAGTGTAGTAATAAGAATAGGATAAGATGAGCATAAGATTAAGACTATTTTTTAAAAGAAATATAATAATAAGATTAAGCATAGCTTTAGAATTACATAGAAGAGCGAGCATGAGGGAGAGATCTTTTATCTCTCCATATGCTTGAAGGGGGGAAACTATAAGGATGATATTAGAAAATAAGTATTGTTTTATTAGTTTAAATATAAGAAGTAGAGAAGCTGGCTTGAGGAAGAATTGGAGTTTCAAATAGAGCTGAGAGAGTGTTAATTTCAACTGGTGGCAGTTATAACCATTATTCTATGACAGTTACATGCTCTGGGTGTGGCAATCCAGGTGTGGGCTTCTGGCAGTCAACAGAGTCACACGAAGCTGCCTTTCTCTCTCAGGGCTGGAGAAGGTAACATCTTTGCCTCTCTCTATCTCGGTCTGAGGGAAAGACTTAAAGGAGTGGAGAGTTTTCTTTTCCAACTTGGGAAACACTATTCATTTATCTGTTACTGTCTATAGATTGGTTAAACTGTGAAAAGACCAAACAAAACCTGGTCTTTGGTTTGGACTCTGAGTCTGTTAAGGCTCAGAGTCCTAACTTGATTCTTGTGGAGTCTCAACCAGCTAGTCTTGGTAATCTTTATAACTTAAAGGCGAAGTTAAGAGTTATAGTGGTTAGGTTTATTTAGAATAGTATAAATTTGGCTAATTAGATCAGGTAGAATTAGCATAGCCTGTGAACCACAGGAGAAGCGGTTCCTTGTGGGACCTGGGAGTTTATTTGGGTGGAGTTAGAATCCCTTAGAATTAGAAATCCTTTTACCCTCATATGTATTTTAAATAAAAAGTTTATTTTCTATACCAAGAGTCTCTTTAGCATTTTTTGTGCCTTGCATTTCTCACCTACTTTATTTTTAAAGTTTTCAGGGAAGACTAGCACCTATTGGCATGGGCATTTTACCCCTTAATCCAGGCAAACTGTAAACAGGGAAAATCCTTTGCTCCTTTCTGTCCTTGTGACTCCTAACCCAAGAACATCTAATAACTTCTATAAGACCCTGAGATTAATATCATCTTTGGATCATTCTTTAGGTTGAGATGGATCTAGAGATGTACCTCCAGGCTACATCTTGATACCATTGGGCTACATCTCAGGCATCCATCTGTCCCCTAAACTATGAGGGTCTTCAGGCAAACCCTGGTCAGATGACAAAACACCCCACCAAATGCCTGAGTGTTTACCACTCTAGAGTCACATCCACATCGTGACACAGCATCACATACTCACTGTTGTAAAGAATATAAAAATCCCAGAACTGAAGCATTCTGGGAGCAACCCCTCAGGGTTGTTCCGCTCATGCTGTCTTGCTGGCCAATAATCCTACATTACTAATCTCTCTTTTTACTTTTAAGCTAAGTTTCTGAGTCTTGCATTCTTGTAAAAGATATCCTTCCCAAACCTAGGGGTTTACCATTACACCCCACAACATTTGACGCCCAAGTTATACCCCACAACACTATGGTGTGAGAGCTGCTGAGCCCTTTTTGGGGCTGCTCATTCACTTTTGGTGTCCACCTTCCACCCAACTCTCACCTGTACCTCCATGAAGCTTTAGCATGCAGTCTGGTAAAATCATCTTGGCAGACAGGCTAAACTACGTTGAAGGTAATTGATGGGTCCTAAACCCTTGATAAGTTAGGGGAATGTATAGCCTAGAATGTGAATATTTCTTGTGGCAGAATGGATAGATGAGAACAATTTGCTTCAACAGTTAAAAAGGAGGTTTAAAGCAGGCACTATGAAGCACCTAGAGCTTTGTCACAGACTGAAGTTGCCAAGGTCATCCATTGCCAGAAATCCTGACTTTTGTCTTGCTCCTGGACTTTGATGACTCTAGAAGAGAGAGTGAAGCTGACAACATTATGCAGCTCCGGCTCAATTAAACATGATTCACAAACATGTCAGGACATCTGCCCTAGATGTTCTTGGTCCTCTTTCAAGCTAAAGAACAAACAATAACTCCCTGCAGTGGACTGACTAGAGTTACATCACATTCTTCTAGAGATAATGACTAAATCAATCAAAGGTTCATTTTGGGGCTCAAGTTGAGCCACGGTGGATACAAACAAGGAACATTCATTTGCTGATGGCTTAAATCAGCTGCTTCATTTAGTCAAGCATTGAAATAGGAGTGAATCCAAATCTCTCTGCAGCCACTCCTGGGACCTCAGCACTCCAGAAATGTGAAGCATGTAGGGGCACAGATTTTGACAAAGTTTACATCAATCAGGAAATTGCCTGTATTGTTCCTGGATGGGAACCATGGGGGTAATGACAAATCACGACTGCAAAAATATGAGACTACAAACCACTCACTCATCAACCTTGACAGAAAAGTGATAAACCTAAAGTGTGATGAATAATGAAGACCTTTTATAGACTAACAACATTGTCTTCTAGGAGTCTCCATATTGACTGTTCCCAGAGTGTTAAAACAAAAGACAAAGATTGAATTATTTATGAATTCGGTTTGCCTCTTTCCCAAGAATTGTGTTTAAAGAAGACAATAAATGCTTAAGCACTTTTCCAATCACCATAGCCAGGAATTAGCTAAAGATGATCAAAATCTTAAGTACCTCTCAATCACCTTAGCCTCTAGCTCAGTGGTTCCCAGACTTTTTTGGCCTACCACCCCCTTTCCAGAAAAAATATTACTTAGCGCCCCCTGTCACATACTATCACCGCCCCCTTACAGTTATTCACCGCCCCCAAATGCACCTGTGGCCATCGCTGCCTCCCCTGGATCACTGCAGCACCCATCGGGGGTGGTGGCACCCACTTTGGGAATTGCTGCTCTAGCTAGCACGTCTTCCACAAGTTTTTACAATTTTGGCTATCTACTTCCCCAAGCTTTAGTAAATTCATATAACCAGGCTGTTGGCCTTCCCTTCCTCCTAAAATCTATATTAGTATCCCTCTTTCTGTAGTTCAGGGGAAGTTCCAGTGCTTCAGAACTGTGTGTCTTCATGCAATTATAACTCAGGGCAATATCTCTGTGTGGTTTTCTCAACTATGGTCTTCTTGCCCCAGTTAAAGACCCATGATTATAACTATAATTAAGAACATGGTAGTTCTTAATTTTCTCCAGGTTGACAATGCAGAGGATTAACTCTAGAGGAATCAGTTATTATGGCATAGATAACATAAAGACTTGATTAATTATATCTGCCCCATGCAAGGTAAGCAGGAGGGCAAAGTGTACAACAAATGTTTAGTCAAAGATATACATGGGAACTTTTTCAAATCTGTAGATGACCTGACGCTAAGGGAGACGAATGGAACACTGGTTAACAGGGTTATCATCCAAAAACATCCTAATGAGATGGAAAAGTGGACAGAATCTAATAAGGTAGAATTAAATAGGGATAAATTCAAGTTTGTCCTTTGGGTTCATTCATTAATTCCATTTCAAAATATAGGACGATGGGAGGAGAAACAGAAGAAAAACAACTGCTTGAACACATGGGCTGATGGGGATATTATTGGGGATATAGACACTAAACGATAACTCTAATTCAACTATCAATAATATGGAATTAGGCCTTGATCAATTATACAAGTAAAACCCAGTGGAATTGTACATTGGCTAAGCGGGGTTTGGGGGAGAGGGAAAGAACATGAAATATATAATGAGGTGAAAATATTAAAAATTAAAATTAAAAAATATAAAAATCAAAATATAGGATGAGAGAGACATGGTTAGGTAGCAGCTTGTTTGTGAAGATTGGGTGGGTGGGTTGTTTATGGACCAAAAGCTCAATGACAAATGATAGTATGGTGTGATGGCCACAAAAGCTAGAGTGATCTTTAGATACATCCCTTCCAGGAGTAAGGTGGGGAGAATCATGCTGTACCCTGCCCTAGTAAAACCAAATCTGGAGTCTTGTGCAATTCAGGATATCATATTTTGGGAAGGATATTGACAAATTGGTGAGTTTCTGGGGGAAGGCAACCATAATAATAAAAAGTTTTAAGTCCTTTCCACATGAGGATTAGTCAAAGGCACTAGGGATTTGGATCCAGGAGAAGAAAATGTTCTGAGGTAAATGATAGCAGTCTTTAAGTATTTGACAGTCTGTCATGTGGAAGAGGGATTAGAATTGTAATGTTTGGACCCACAGGACAGAAACAAGATGAATGGCTACTGGTTGCAGAGGCAAACCATCACAACATCAGGAAAAATGCTCCTCCAATTACACTGGATTTGCTTTCACTAATGTCTTCAGGTAAAATCTAGATGAACATTGATCAAATATGTTGTAGTGGGGATCTTTTTTCAGGTTTGAGTTAGACTTAATGGTCACTGAGGCCCTGTCCAACTCTGAAATTTTGGGTTAAATCAGAAGTCTCAAAGCAGTAGCAGTCTGATGCATCGTTTGAATAGACATAGTTTCCCTGCACTAGTATTCTCCATTGTTCAACTGTGCTTTGTATATAATAGATAGTTAATAAATTTTGAAAGAATGAAGGAATAATGGAATAAATGAATTCCTTGTATACATGTAACATGCTTCAACAGTGTTTTGTATATAACAGGTGCTTAATAAATGTTGAAAGAAATGAATAAGGGAATAAATGAAGACCTTGTTTATATGCAGCATTCTATATCAGTGCCTGTTATAGAATAGATACTTGATAAATGTAGAAAGAATGAAGGAATGAGGGGATAAATGAAGACCTCATGTACATATAACATTCTGCAAAAGTGCTCTGCTGTAGATCCTTAATAAATGTCAAAAGAATGAAAGAATAAAGATCTTGTGAATAGGTAATGTTATTTACAGCTGAGGACCATCTTCCTGGGCACTAGCCACAATTACAGAGGAAAAACTCCAAGATTTTCAGTGAATGAATCATCCTTAGAAAAAAAAAATTTCCAAAACTGGGACTAAAAGCTTTGGAATTGTGCCAAGATTTCGGCATATTGTACAAATCAAAAACAAGAGATGAAAGCTTCAAAAGAAGCTTTTATTGCTCTATAAAAACAGGTCAGGAAAAATAGATGCATTTTTCTACAAGTAATAGAATATTCAGATCATTTGAAAGTCTCCCATGAACATATTGAGATAAAAAGAATTCTTTCAAGATGAAAACCTTTTGTTTAGTTTAAAACAACTGTCATCATTTTTAAGTACAATATACATGATAAGTAATGATTATTTATGTACTCTACTGTACTTTCTTGTGATTCCTAGTTAAACATAACCATTATACTATATGTTTCTATTTTAAAAGGTCATTGCCAAGAAAAAAATGCTATCATTTTATGATTACAATTGATGCAAAGTTTTTTTCTTTTGGTGTTTTAGAGTAGTGACCATTGTGGTTGACCAGACAATGGAAAGCATACTTCCTTTTGAGTCTTGAGAGTCAATGCCATCCCATTCCCTTGTAATTTCAAGCTCAGGATGAGAAAAAGCTTAAAACAAATGACATGTACATTTTTTCTTCCTTTGAACTCTAAATAACCAAAACCACTTTAGTAGTATGTCCCTTGAAAAGCGAAGTTGAGTTCTTTGTCACTTAATTGCAGGTTTTGAGGTTACTCTCTTAAACATTCTGACTTAAGGAAGCCATACAAATACAGAAAATAAAGTGATATGGTCAGAGTTCATTTTGATGTATGAAGCAGGAAGATATTTACATTTGATGACATTCATTCAAAAGTATATTCATTTAAATTTCTCAACAAAACCATTTTTAGAAATTGGTTTAGTGTTGGTTTAAAGAAGTGTTAAAATAAAGCTCCTGGAATTAGATTATGGGGTGAGCCAAGCCAGACCATCTCTGCTGATGATATAAGCTATAATTATTTTCGGTAGACTCAATCACTTTTTTGGACTATTCAAGGTTTCCTTTCCCCCTATTTTTAAAATTTATTCTGAAATATTTGGTGGTGAGGTGAGATCCTTTAGGGGGAAGTATCAGTTTTTGAAAGATAAAGGTACAATTATCTTTAGTACAAAAGCCAATTAAGAGAGGAATCTAAGACAAAAACGATTTTCTAGACATATTTTACTATGGATTTTTTTATAGGGGCTATGTAAAAAAGGAAAAGACACTTTTATAATGTCTTTTAAGATTACCCTCAAATTAGCTTAAAAGAAAGGTTGAATAAAGGGCTAGAATAAATGGTGGCCCAAATAATTAGTAATGGTGTAATAGAGTCTAATGACAAATCAAGAATTAACTTTATTCTGACACCTATTTTCTTCATCCTCTATAAAATAAAAAAAGTAATCCTCAATGCTAAGGGCTTAGCATCCAAAACCAAGTGAAAGAAGTCTTCACTCAACATACAATCTTTAATGAAATATTTCATGGAATTTATTGAAATAGTACTTTAAAATAAGTGGTATCAAATTCAAATAGAAATGAACCTTTACAGTCATATATTGACTTAGAAAATCATAAATTTACATGATTTTTGTTGTATTTTTATTTATTTTGTTAAATGTTTTCAATTATGTTTTAATCTGATTGAGTTCAAAATCTCTGCTTCAGACAATCCCCTCCAAAATGGGCTGCCCTCAAGCCCCTAAATGTATGTGTATACTTGAAACAATGTCTGCATCTATGAAAATGAGTTTTTTTCCAAGCAAGCTTGCAATCAATTTCTCTACTGCACCTAGATTCAGTTTAGTAGGTTGCTCTAAATTTATTTTCTGATTTCACAAAAACTGACATGGTATGGAGTCGCTACTCTAACAATGCCACAAAAATTCATGGGGAATAGGGATGACAAGGTATTATCACCCTAAGAAATACTTGAATAACTAGGCAAATCAATAGGCTGGGAACTTACAGAGGAATGTGATAAAATGTAGATGGTTTCTCATCTGTTTCAGCAATTTGGGGCTACCTAATGAAGAATCAAATTTCCTACTAAGCATAAAAAAAGAAGGCAAGTTTATTTGTAATATTCATGTCCTTGCAAAACTTGTGAGAGGGAATAATGAAGCCAACCAAACAAAATCTTTTAGTAGGAACAAAGCTTTCCCACTACTCCCAAGTTCCAACTTAGGGGACACAATGGAACTTCCAGAGACTAAGCAATTATCTCTAATTCTAGATCCTATTTATGGCTAAGGCCTTAAAAACAAAGTTGTGGAGATTCATTCACAATTTGTAGAACACAGAGGATAGAAAACCTAGTTACTAGGTCTGGTTTATCATATAGGTTTCTTTCTGATCATCACATCCAACTCTGTCCAGATGCTAAAATCCAGAAGCATGAACATAGCCAGAGGTAGAACTTATACAAAACATTTCATGGAATATAATTATATTATATGGAACTATCTAGCATCCACTTGGCTCTGGCTTTGAAAGCCCATTTCACCTTTAAGGGGACAGAGAAGGACTGAGTGAGGTACCTCTTAGTCCAACCCATTGGCTATTTGGAAATCAGTCACAGAAGAGAAATCCAGGAGGCAAATTGAGTCCATAAAGTTACCACAACAAATTCCAAATTACTCCAACTTAGAGAAAAACTAGGGCAAAGGGTTACTGTGGAGATTCCTCAAGCATTTAGGTCTTTCCTAGGATGGGCTTTGAATGTCTGACTTAAAATAACCATGAACCCTGAGTTGGCACTAGGACCAAGCAGGAGGATTCTTTGAACTAGGAAAAGGACAAAAGTCAAAGGACCCAATGCTGGGACTGAGTCACCTCACCAGGACTCCAAAATCCAGGCTTATATTTTAGGTCCAACCTGAACCTAGACAAGGACATTCTCCTACAAGCTGGAGGGGAGAAATAGAAGGGCACGATTTACCCAGTTTGTCTCCCTAAATTCTCTTCTCTTTAGGTTCATATAATATTTTTACTATTAAAGGAGAAAGGTGTGTGTGTGTGGGGGAACAAGTATTTATTAAGCACTAATTCTAGGTATTGCACTGAAGCATTTTACACGTTTTATCTCATTTGATCCTCACAACAATTGGGTGAGGTAGGTATTACTGTTATCTCCATTTTATAATAGAAAAACCAGAGGCAGTCCGAAGTTAAGTGACTTGTCCAGAGTAACACAGCTAGTAAAGAGTCAGAGGCTAGATAGGAACTTGGGTCTTCCTGACTCCAGGTCCAGCCTTCTATCCACTGTGAGAGCATTCAAGAAAATGCTCTGAGTTTGAAGCCTGAGTTTGAAGCCTCTGATATAGATCCTTCAGTCTTGTGTAGTGTCAGAGCTCAGAAGGGCTGAGAACAAGCTGAGGATGGCAGACACTGGGGTATAGTTTAAGAGCAGGGATGCTTCTAGTCAATGAAATTAACTGAGCACAAGCTGTGTGTAAGACACTTCGCCAAGCCCTGGGAGGAGAGAGAAGGGGGATGCAAAAAGGTACAAGGTTGGGTCTTTGGTTCTTAGAAAGAAAAAAGTTATTATGTGTTAGCTCCCATGATCCTACGCAAATTGATCACATTCTTTCATTTCACATCAGTTCTGGCCCCCTACCACACCATATGATATTTTTAACAATGCTGCTTAGTACATTTAGTTAGAATAAAGAGAAAGTATAAAATTCAATGGGTTTTATAGCTGAATAGAAAGGCTTTTTGTATCTAGATATGACTGAGCCAGAGATGTTTTAAAATGAGATTATAAGACAACATACAAATAACCCTTTACATGGTTGATCTTTGTCCAGCCTCATCAAGTTTGAGGTTTCTTTTTCTTGCCACTGCTTCACTGTCCTCGTCAGATTTGTCCACATTGCCAAAGTCTCCTGTCATGGAATAATCAGTGCCCTCTGGAGTACTTCCATTTGGCTGAAGAAGTTTAGCATTTGGTTCTGTGGGACGCTTCCACTGAGGCCTAGTGACTATCCAGAAAATGATAGCACCAAACACCAGAATGAGAATGCCAAGGGTATTGACAAAAATACCTTCTGGTGGTGATGTTTTATATTCAGGGTTTTTCCTTTAAAGAGAAAAAGAGAAAGAGAGAAAAAGAGACAGAGAGAGAGAATGATTAAAAATAGAATCATAGGTTATATGAGATTGAAATCTAACTTATTGCCAAAAATTAAATGCTCAAAGAATTAAAAGACCAACTGGCTATCGGATCCCTGTGAACTAGATAGGGCAAGGGTCAGAAGTCTGTCTGCAGGAGTGTCCCTGGGCAAATAAATCATTGAATCTCTATGGGTCATCTTTTTATCATCTTAAAAAAAGGGAAAGTTCAATGCTATTATTACACTCTTTCAGAAAGCAAATATTTAATATAGAAGGAATGAAGTGGAGAAATGATGAAATACTGCATATACTTACAAGGTAAAAATCAATTTCTCTGTCACTCCCGTAAGTACTGTTACAATCACTGTTCCAAAGATGAGCAGACCAGAATAAACATGGATTGGCATAAGAAATGCTCGGAGAGCCGGGGGAGTGCAAGGAAGCAGAAATACTAAAAAACCTAGGAGAAGCTAAACAAAATAAACAACTTATTTTTTATTATTTCTAACCCCACAACAGCATATTTCATTATTTATTTCTTCAAAAAGAACTCTTTCTTAGAAATGCTAACTCAAAGTCAAGGAGAGATTTTTCTCTCTAAAAAACAAATACCCCACAACAGCATATTCACTCTTTCTAGCTTAGCCAAGAAAGGCTGCTTTGGTGGTGAAGAAAACATTGTCATCAGATGAGGAAGAGATGAGTCTATGGGAAAATTTCATCTGTTCCTTTGGTATTTAAGTAATTGCTGCAAAATGTAACAAAGGATTATTCTTTAGATAGAGACAAAGAAATCTGTCTTTCTGTGTCATGGCCCATTCCTTTCATTCTCATGTAAGCTTATGTGCTATATCCTTTTCTTATCATATCATAATCAAATCCCCATAAGTGGATCCACTTAATTAAATGACTTAAACCCCCAGATCTTCCAGTTCCATTCAGATCACTATGAACTAGATTCAAATTGATGACTAATTCAGTGAATAAATAAACTCAGATAATATACATTCATCAGTGCCCAGGTACTGTGTGTGTGTGTGTGTGTATATATATATATCCATGAGAGTTCTTGAAAGGACATCTCTATAGCTATGAATATTTGTGTGAGGCTTAGAAATTTTTGATCTTGTGGTTAGCTCAGGTAGTTTGAACAAAGGCTGAGGAACCTCTATCTATATTATTGTACACAAAGCATCTTGGGCATTTCTTATTTCTTTCCCCTCTCAAATTCCGAGTTCTTTGTTCAGTTATCTGTATACTTTAATTAGGAGGGGTGCTCTCTCTCTGAAGGAAAGAATACAGGAGCTGCTTCTTGCAGGATCTTTTTTTAAGTGTCACTGATCCAATAAGCATACCAAGGATCCTATGGGCTCTTAAATTATTGAATTTAAAGGAATGTTTTCAGGTGCCTTTGCAGGATGGGGTGGATGAGCTCTGTAAGGGTGGCAGCCTGATGAGAAAAGTATTAATGTCCACTCCACACCCTTGCTGACTAGGATCAAAGGATTAATGGAAAATGAGAGATGGGGGATAGGAGGAAGAGGGAAGGAGAAAGGAGAAAAACATGAAAATTTAACGTGCTCTCAGAATGAGCCTAGGAGAAAACTGTAATGAGGAGAAAATAAGCTGGTTTGCATATTTATTTAGCACTTAATACTGCAAATGGAAGTCCTGTGTATCTGAAATTTAAAAATGGTTCATAGGATTTTCCCTTTAGTGATTCACATTGTTCCTGGTTCTCCTTCAGTGAACTTACCTTCCCTCATCAGTGATTACTTTAGAGTTGAAGGACAAGTTTTTTTTATGTCTAGTTTTTGTTTTCTTTTTCAAAAGATGGAGGTCAGCTCATCAACTCTAGTACATTTCTGAAGAATCGAGTCATAATTCACCATTGGACAAGTCATAGAAAAGATGAGTGAGACAAAAAATAGACAAGAGAAAGGCAGATAAGTAAGTAGCAGAATATTTTTCACAAGAGATAAGAAAAGAGGATGAATAACAAGAAAAAGGAACAAAAAAAGGACAAACAACAAAACAGAGAGGAGGAGCACAATATCTGCAAATGGGAATCTGATGGGTTGAGAGCTTTGCCATAAATGCCCAATCTTCATTTAATATTTCATCTCCCAGTTCCCCTTTGGGCTCCATTCTTCTTTTCTTGTGTTATGTGTCTACCTCTGAAAATGTCAGAGCAGTCCTTTATGGTATTATTGATGGTTCTCTCTACCACACCTCTATTCCCATTTATGATCAATTCTTTTATGTTACTGGGGAAAATGGTACTGGTGTTGCCTTGGAGAGTGCTGAGTCCAAAGTCAGGAAAACTCATCTCTCTGAATTCAAATCCAACCTCAGACACTTACTAGCTGTGTGACTCTGGGCAAGTCACTTAATCTGGTTTGCCTCAGTTTCCATCTGTAAAATAAGCTGGAAAAGGAAATGGCAAACCACTCCAATATCTCTGCCAAGAAAAACCCAAATGGGGTCATGAAAATTTGGACCCCACTGAAAAAAAAAATGACTGAAGAACAACAATTGGGGAAAGGGGGTAGGCCTAAGGGAAATAAGTCTGTGTTCAGTGCCCTCTAGGTAATTTCATCATTTAAATTCTCCAACCCTTCATTATACTAACTTCAAAGATAGGCAAGAATCCTTACAGGAATGTAGAGACTTCTTCTTTCAAAATCCCAGAAAAGACACATAGCCAAGGATATGTCTGGGGAATTCTTAAGAAGTTTCCTAAAATTTCTTAAGAATTAATTTAAAATGTGATCCAACTGTTCTGTAATCCAGAGAAATACAAACCAGTGTGGTGTAGCAATAGCTTGTAGTGAGGGCCTACAAACCAGGAGAAATCTGTTTCTATCCCAGCTCTAAAGCTTGGTACTTTGTGATTTTAGGCAAGTCATTTAACCTCTTGGGTTCTGTTTCCTCTCTTTAAGGTAAGAATAATAACATATCCACTATCTACATCATAGGAATGCTTTAAGGAAAGCATTTTGTAACGCTTAAAGCACTATGTAACTGTGACTTTTAAAATTACCACCTTATCTCCATTAAGCTGGCAAACACACACACACACACACACACACACACACACACACGCACACACAAAACAATAAGATTCTATGTTAATGGGACTCAGAATAGACACAATCCTTCGGAAAAAAATTTTGGTAAAATACAATAACATTAATCATACTTGACCTAGTAATCCCATGACTAGCACAAAGTTTGAATGATGTAAGTAAAAGGGAAAAAATAGATCTATACAAAAATATTTGTAGCAGCTTAATTGCAAAAATAAAAAATTGGAAACAACTTACATGTTCAAAAATTGTGCAACAGATAAATAAATGGATATTTATTGTTTAAAAGTAAATCGATGTGATGGAATTATTCATGGCAAACTTTCTTGGTAGCATTCCAAAGCATTACAAAAACAAATATGAAGAGCACAAAGAAATATATACAAAGTGTTATAGAGAGAAGAAATCATAATAATAGTAATAACCAGTCAATAAGCATTTATTAAAGTGCCTTCTGTCAGGAATTCTTTCAGGCACTGGAAACATAAAGGCAAAAAAGGAGCTGTTCTTGCCATCAAGGAGACTACACTTTTATCTAGGGAAACAATGAGCAGGTATATAAGTATATTCATGATATATAGGTGTCAGTTTTCTGTTTAGCCTCTTAGCTTCCTTTATTTCTTAATACTGAGCAGGCTGGAACACTGTATAAAATAAGAAGAACTTTAATAAGGATAAATTTAAAGTCTTACACAAAAATTTTTACTAATGCCTTCTTATCTACTCCTCTCTCTTTCTAGGATCTATGGATCTCGATTTTAAAAAAATCTCCTAACTTCATACATTACTAATTTTTCTTAGTCTGTTGAAATCATGATTTAATTCTCCCTTGCCAAAAAAAAAAAAAGAAAAGTGAATTTAGAATTTTCTAAATATTGATCTTTTCAATAATTATTTGAGAAATGACATAAGAGTAACAAGGGGGACCACACTTACAGTCCTATAGTTCTAGGTTTACAAACACCTTATCAAGTAAGAGTCTTTTTTGAAGTTTATTTTCAAAATCAATCTTACTTTAATTGATGGGGTTTTATGTAAAGCCGTCAATTTTCTGTAAGAGTGGCTGGTAAGTTATTACTAGAATTTGACATAATTTTCGATACCAAGACAAAAGTCATTATTAGCAAATCTAAGGAAACATTTTGCTGGGCTTGTTACTCTTTTAGTCAGGTTTTATTGAGTGTTTTGGTTGAGAATTTATGCTTCATTTACTTGAAAGTCATTATTAACTGGAACAAACCTGAAAGGCTTCTGATGGGGAATGCTGTCCACCTCCAGAGATAGAACTGTTGGAGTTGGATAGATGTGGATTAAAGCATACTATCTTTCACATCAGTGTATTTATGGTTTTACTTTGGGGTTTACAACAATGATTAATATGGAAGTATGTTTTGCATGATAGTAAAAATAAAATTTTTAAAAAGAAAGAAAATCATGATTAAGTTAATCTTTAGGTCTTTTTTTCCTCACTAGGCCAACAATCTTTATTCTTTTTTTTTTCTTTTCGGATTTTCTAACCTTTTAAAAATTTGCATAGTTTACCTTTAGGGACTTTCTCAGTTTATTCTTTTATCTCAAATTTAGAAATTCTGCTCATCTGGAGAAGATCTGACCTGATGCCTCTAATCTGTTTCTGCCTCTATAATGGGTTATTGTTTGTTTGTTTGTTTGTTTGTTTGTTTGTTTGAATAAAGAAGATGAGATTAAAGATATTAAATGCCATTTATAGGTGTCTTAGATATTTTCGATCAAGTAGATGACTAAGATTTTATAGACAAAAGGAGGGGAAATGCTTTCCTTAGATCATAGAGGAACATGGCACTGGAATTTCCACATCTAGAATGTTAGAAGATAACAAAACAAAGCAAAATCCATCAGAGGTTACCTCACTTACTTAGAACCAGGTCTTTGTTAGACAGTCATATGTCTGTGTGCCAAGAATTTTATCTTGATCCAATTGATATCAGTTTTCACTGTCACAATTAAAACTACAGAAGAAAAGATTTAGTATACTTTTTTTATTTTTTTTAAACCCTTAACTTCTGTGTATTGGCTCCTTGGTGGAAGAGTGGTAAGGGTGGGCAATGGGGGTCAAGTGACTTGCCCAGGGTCATACAGCTGGGAAGTGTCTGAGGCCAGATTTGAATCTAGGACCTCCCGTCTCTAGGCCTGACTCTCACTCCACTGAGCTACCCAGCTGCCCCAATTTAGTATACTTTTAAAAAGTATATGTGTGTGTATAAAACAAGAAAGAATAAAAACAAAAATTTCCCCCTTCCTCCTCAGCACTGATCTAATCATTAAATCCCACAGGAGGGAGAGAGAACAACATGTTCCTTCTCCCCTATCTATGAGAAAGCTAGTCTTTCAACTATGGGTCTAAAATGAAGAAACTAAAATTCCATCCCATTACTAAACATAATAGTTTTATCTAGACAGACCTGTTGTAATTCTGCACATAGAACCCAAAGAGACAGCTACTAAAAGTGCTAGGAAGAGATTACATTATTGTAAAATCTCTTTTTCATCTTCTCCATACTCTTTGTGAGAGATGTCCCTTGAGTTTGATGACAGGCAATGGAATGTAGGCTAACCTCAGATACTCAGGTATTACACATACAATTATTCTTTTGAAACTGAAATATAAAGCCAGTTTTGGTTAGAAGTCTTAGACTGCCAATTGGGAGTTAGCAGCCTTCCCAGGAGAAGCATCTAACTTTTAACAAGAGGCATTTCTTCTGCTCTATGGAAAATGGGAACCCTGGGCACAATCACTTCAAAGTGAACCAATCTGGGGCAGCTAGGTGGCACAGTGGATAGAGCACTAGGCCTGGAGTTGGGAGACCTAGGTTCATATCTGACCTCAGATACTTTCTAGCTGTATGACCTTTAACTTCCATTGCCTACATGTAATTGGAATCTTGTGCCAAAGAGACCAACCAATCCCAGTGGGATTGATCAAATTGAGCCAAGACAAGAGGACTTGAATTTGTTTGGGGTTCAAGGTTGTGGTTGTTTTGACATATGTCAGAAGTCCCCATCCCATATTCCATCAAGCACCTCACTTTGGATGCCATCCTGGCTCCCATATCCCTGAGAGAAAAGGTAAAAATCAGACCAGGAAATGCTGTTTCCCATTTGCTGCTAAAATCTAGTCCCTCTTCTGACTTTTATAGTGTGACAAACTTTTTGTAGTTCTGGCTAGTGATTGAGTAAGTGCATGATTGCTAAAATGACTTTAATTGAGCCCTGATTCAAGGACCTGTTACAGGTTTATTTTTCCTTTACTTGTAATTTTTAGACATAAGACTTTGATATTTTATATATCATCCAGAAGTTTTTTTCTATTTTATTTGGATTATTTTATTTTTTTTTTATTTTATTTTGCTAATTGATTCATATACCTCATAACTCAGCCGTGCATCCCTGAGTGAGCCCTGTGTTTGTCACCATCCTCCTCAGTGGGGTGGGGAGGGAATGTATTATTATCCTATAATGCAAAGTTTAAATTCTTTTAAGAGCAATTTTAGGATAAGAAACATGCTAACTCCTTGAATCCAGAAAATGAACTGTTTGGAGAAGGCGCCATGATGCCTGCAGAGACCACATGCTGCACCAGAAGATCCAGAGTGAACTTTGGAATATGGTGATTTGAACTGGGGAGGGGTTGAATGCATTTGTTTTGTATGTATACTTTTATGCTGAAGGGGACTTCCCCATAATTGGCTTTTTGTCAATGTGCCTAGCAGTCATCAGTTTTGTTCTTTTTTCCTTTTATCCCCAAATTATTGTAATTTAAAAATTGGTTATGTTTACAAGATCCATTGGAGAGACTAGTCTTTCAAGGGATCTCAGGGGGAAATGTATAATTGGAATCTTGTGACTTTGAACTCCATTACCTAAGAGCCCACTCACTTCCTGTCCTTTCGTGCTGATGTAGACAGGAGATAAATTGGGTGGAGTTCCGTGTCTAGGTCTTTTTCCTTCCCCTGATGGCTTTGATGGAGCAGGCCATTTTTGAGCAGGTAGATTAGCCATGGGCATGTGGTTTTATTTTGTTAGATAATTACCTTTTTATTCCTTTACTTCCAGTGATTATTAATAAATCTTATTAAAATATAATATTTGAAGTTATTGTATATTAGTTTTAATTTTTACACCTAGCCATTAACAGTGTTCTGTTTTAGAATTGATACTAAAACCAAAGGTA
Source organism: Gracilinanus agilis (assembly GCF_016433145.1). Lineage (NCBI taxonomy): Eukaryota > Metazoa > Chordata > Mammalia > Didelphimorphia > Didelphidae > Gracilinanus > Gracilinanus agilis. The sequence goes on from NC_058132.1 coordinate 251,282,608, forward strand.
GGGGTTTAAAAAAAATGAACTGATCCATTCTCAACAAGCAAAACCTCATTTCTGCTTTTAGTTTAAAGCCAAAAAAAGAAAAATCAATGGTTGTACATGAACACAAAAAGCTTCTGATGCCGAATATGCTAATGTGATCAAAAAACAGGCAATTTACATATTTTTAAAGTCAGGTTAAGTCCAAGGTTGGAATGTAACTAATTTGTCAAAAGTGTGCCTGTTCATGGAGAGGGTTGGAACATGGGGTGAATGTTGGTGACACAAGGCTAAAAAGGTTTGGGGTTTTCCCCCTACCCTTAGTAAAAGGAAGAATTATTTCAGTTGATTTCTGCCTTCTTGATTCAATAGAATTGGATCACACCCTTATATCACCTCTGGCAGGTTATCATTTCTAAAAATAGGTTTCAGGGAACAAAAGAATTTAGCTGGAAACCAACCATCTTTCTTGGCATGTGCTTTGTATGCCTAGTTTCAGACTGAATAAATAGTAGATGAAATGTGTGTGATGAAATGAGTGTGTGTGCTCACGCGTGCATGTACATTTACTCAGAGATGAAGGGGGAGTCAGAGCAGAGAGGGTAGAGACTCCTAGACATCTAAAATGTAAATATCAGATTAACAAGAATTAATTCTTAGCAAAGATAAGTGGAAGGGGACCCCTGCTAAGAAGGGCTTCCTATATGTAATGATAAAGGTATGATTCAGAGGAAATCTTGTTCATTTTAGCTATTCTACTCAGAACTGCCAACGCAGGGTCACATGAGAGCTGTTTAGGAGTCCCGAGGAGTTTCAGTTCTGGTTACAGTTCTCCCCCACTGGCATTCTTTCTGGAAGTCTTAAAGTAGCAGACATGGAAATACTATACAGTGTAGAAAAGGATAATTGGCATATTTATGCAGGGATGATGGAGGATCCAAGGATTTATAGATGGAAAGGAACTTAGAGAACATCTAATCCATCCACCTTATTTTACAGATGAGGAAATGACGGTTAAGAGAGGAGAGCTGACTTTGTTAGTCATTCAGGTATTTGATCCCATTTCTTCCCACCTCTTTCAGGACCAGCTTCCTTCTCCCCTGCATCTTTAATTTCCCCTTCTCCACAAGAACTTTTCCCTCTCCCTACAAACATGCTCATTTCTCCCCAGTCCTGGAGAAAAATGCTTTCTTTTCTTCCCCTTCATTGCTAAACTTTCTTTTTATTCTCTCCCCTTTACTGTTTAACTTCTTGAAAAAGATGTTTCTTATACTTTCTCACTACGTTTCATCTTTTATCATTCTACTGATGCTATACTCTCAGACATTACCAATCTTCTTAATTGCCAGATTGATTACTTTATTTCTGTCTTTATCTTCCTTGACCTCCCTAAAGCTTCTGAATCTATTGATCATTTTTTACTCTTAGATATTCTCTCTCTCTGAGCTTCAACCAATCATTCAATCAGGAAGCATTTATTAAGTTTCTTTTATGTGCATGGCACTGTACTAGGTGCTGGAGTTATAAACACAGTAAATATAATAATTCCTATTTGCAAAGAGAGTAAATTCTAATAGTTTCAAAGGCATAGCATGGCTCAGTTTACCTCTTTCTTCTCTAACTACGTTACACTCTTCTTTACCTTTTAATTTGAAATAAGGGTTTGCCCTCATCTCTCTGGACATCGTTTCCCTTTGTAATTTATTTGCTTCTACAGCTTCAACTATCACTTCTAAGCAGATAACTTAGAAATCTATATATCCATCCCTGACCCCATTTCTGAAGTCAACATCTGCACATCTTTCATGACATAACTGGCAATCTTATCTGATAAGAGCTGGTTCTCTTCGGGGACCAGTTTCAGGGAAGAAGGGAGAAAAGAAAGAGAGAAAAGACCCTCATGGATGAGAAGTTGATAGGGTCAAGGAGACCATGAATAGGATCATGGATTCCATTTTATTAAGCATACAGGTCCAATATTTATACAGTTTCTACATCTATGATTAAAGTAAAAAACATCAAAACATACATTCTTGGTGCCAATTAGAAAGTGCCAACTGCATTGAGGAGTGTGTGTGTGTGTGTGTGTGTGTGTGTGTGTGTGTGTGTGTGTGTGTATAATCAAATGGCAATTTTACAGTCTTCTTTTGGTCTGTCATCACTGGGATAAGAATTTCTTTAGAAGTACAAAGGTACCAGGGTATGGCTAGGCTTATACCTGAAAGCCACTTGTCCCAGAGATAGAGCTCAAGGTTTTGTGATGGTGAGTTACCTGGTCAGGATGTTCTGAGCCAATTAAGAAGCCAGGTGTTTTTAGACAGTGATTTGTAGATTTACAAGGTCAGAGTCTTGAGGAAGATCTGCAAATGTGCCTTTTCTGACTGCTTTTGCCTCAGTGGGCCCAGAATGTCCTCATGGACTTGTCACTCATCAATACCTCAAAGTCCCCATACCCAAAACAATTCTCATTAATTTTCCCCCCAATATGTCCCATTTCTGACTCCACTATTTTAATCTGTGGCACATTGTCTCCCATGTTCAAAACTGTGGGGTTGCATTTGTTCTTCCTTCTTCCTCACCTTTCCCAACACCCCTTGCCCCTGACCCCTTCTCTCCATTCCCATTGCCAATATCCTGGTCCAAGCCCTCACTAAGAGCCTCCTAACAGACATTCCCAATTCTACTCTTTTCCATTTGTCCTTCATGCTTCTTTGGGAATAAGCTTTTTTAAATAAATAGATATTGATATGGCTTTTCCTTGATCCAAAATCTTCATTACCTGCTGAGGTAAAATTCAGACTTTTTAAACTGGCATTCAAAGACCTTCCCCAACACCTCCCCCTTTTCTCTCACAGAATCTGGCATCACAGAGGCAATGTTTCCCCCCCCCCCTCTCTCTCTCTCTCACACACACACACACACACACACACACACACACACACACGCATGCATGCACACACACACACACATACTCTCTCTTCTCCACTATCCATAAATTCATCCTTTATAAAGTCCCCCCTCAAATGCGTTCTCCTCCTGCTCCTCCTGACTATAGCCACCTTTCTCCTTGTATGTCACATAGCATATCTTACAACTCTCTTGTTCACTTATCATGCCTTATTGTTAGTTATAATTATCTATGTTGGTGCCTTTTCTTCATATTGGATTCTAAGCCACATAGGGTAGTAATTATGCCTTTATCTAAACTTTGCATCTCTTCTAGCAAGTACCTAGCACAGTGTTCTACATTCAGTAGGCTTGCTGCATATTGAATAAAGTAGCATTCTATAGTCTAAACATAGTACTCTTTCTATTCCATTACCCAAAAAGGTGGCTACAGATAAACATGGAGCTGAAAATCTTCACCCAAAGTCATGGTTCCCCTCTGTCTGCCCTAATGCGTTTTAGTCTTTGCTCATCCACTGGAGATCTCAAGCTAGTGAGTTTGATCCCAAGGGGCACCTGGACATTCCCATCTATCCTAAGGTCTTAGAGAAGAAACCCCACTGCCATCTGCTCCCACCTAAGTGGACAAGAAGATGCAATCTTCCTTCCAAATATGAGCCCCAAATATTGAGAGTGCTGAGTAATAAATGACTAAGAAGAAAGGGGAAGGAGAAGAAAAGCCCAAAGAATGCTAAACTGAGGCCTCCACTTTACTGCACTGTTGTGCCCTGACTCATCTTTTGAGGTTTTTATTTTTCAGTTGTACTTGGAAGCTTTCCCCCAATGCCAAATAATTCCTTTCCCTCTGCTCTAGATTGGAAATTCCCCAGGAAGAAATGATTTTAATTATATAACCAAAACAGCTAATCTGAATCCCCAAATAACTGGGATTTCCTCCCCTAAATTAAAGGGGCAAATGACAAGAAAGCATAGTGATTGGAAGGGATGTCATTTTTTCTGTTTTGTTTGTTTTGTTTTATGCTAGAGTACAAAGCATTAGAAAGAGTATCAGATTTGGAATCCAATGACAGGTTTAAGAACTAGCTCTGATGCTTATTAGCTATGTGACCTTCAGCAAATCACTTAACCTGATTCAGCTTCTTCTTCTGTAAAAATTGAATAATCATTTCTTATTACTTTTTCACAGTGTTGTTGGCAGATAATAATAGCTTACATTTTTATTGTGGTTTGTAAGCTACAAACGTGAGTGTTTATAAACAGTGAAGCACTATGATGTGAGTGAAGGTGATGATCAATGATGTACTGATATCCTACAGGCCCCTGTACTTTCTATATCTATCACACTGTACAATAAGAATGGGCTTTTAGGATTGAACAAAGTAAGGCCTTTAGCTAAAAAATAAAGGTTGTAAGGATGGGGGATGGGACAAAAAGAGCCAGAAAAAGGCAATTGGTGACAGTTGGTGACAGTTGGGACCAGAGAGAATTCTGGGTAATTGTCGAGAGGAAGGAGGAGAAGAACTTCCAGCGGAGGACTGGAGAGAGGGAATGCTGGGTGAGATGCAATGGGATGTCTTTGACCAGAGAATCAGGGTTTCAATGTCCAAAGAAAGAACCTTAGGAAGCCCTCAGGACTGGATTTGAGCTGAGATGTTCTCCTCGTCCCTCTCTCAGTTCTCTGCTGGAAGTCTCCTTCTCCTCCTTGCTCCAGACAATTACCCAGAATTCTCTCTGGTTCCAACTGTCACCAACTGTCACCAACGGCCTTCTTCTGGCTCTTTATGTCCCATCCCCCATCCTTACAAGGTTAAAGCATATTCAGAAGTTAGTAAGATCCATTAATATATTTTATGAAATTTTTTTCATTGACAAGGAATGAAACAAACAGCATTTTCTCTTTAGCCTTTTGTTAACTTGAATTCTTAATAACTTAGGCATTCCCAGTTAACTGAGGTTTTCTATAATTCTGCATAGGGTGCTCTGAGCATTGTGGGTGATTTATAAAAATGAAGGAAATAGGCAGCTGGGTAGCTCAGTGGAGTGAGAGTCAGGCCTAGAGACAGGAGGTCCTAGGTTCAAACCCGGCCTCAGCCACTTCCCAGCTGTGTGACCCTGGGCAAGTCACTTGACCCCCCATTGCCCACCCTTACCACTCTTCCACCTATAAGACAATACACCAAAATTAAGGGTTAAAAAAAAATGAAGGAAATATCATCAGGAAGTAAAGAGAAGACAAGATAGTGTTCTGGATTTTTCTATTGAGTCTTCCAAATTCTGCTAAAGGACCAGGTCATCCAGAAAGCTATGTGGCCCAAAGGTTAGAATCCTGGACCTGGAGTCAAAAAGACCTGGATTCAAATCCTGCCTTGGCCACTAGCTAGCTGCATAGCCCTGGGCAAGTCATTTGACGTTTCTCAGCCTCAGTTTCCTCATCTATGGAATGGGGATAATAATAGTACCTAGCTCTTAGGATTGCTTTGAGGATCAAATAGCTTAACACACATAAAACTCTTTACTCAAAGCACTATATAAGTGCAAGCTATTATGATGTATTCATCCTTTTAGCCACAAATATGAACCCCGGGATTTAGCAATGAAAGGGTTGGGTGAGACATTTAGGTTTTCCTTATGAGCCACTCCTATATTATAGTTACAAGGGATTTTCCTATAATCACAAGATCATTGACTCCCTACACTTGCAACAACAGTATCAAACACAAAACACTTGGGCTACAATGTTCCTCAGTGCAATCTGAATGAGATCAAAATGTCATGGGAAATATTTAACAAAGTAAATAAAAATACAATATCACATAGATAACATTAATATGTGGTTTTCTGAGTCAATATACAACTGGGAGGTATACTTCATCATGGTTGGTTTGAGTCTGACACCACCATCTTACACCATTTCCCATCTGTCTGCTCTCTGGACACCACCTTAATTCAAGCCTTTATCACCTCTCACCTGGATTTTTTCGGTAATTTCCTTGCCACAAATTTCCCTCCTCTCTAATCCTGCCTCCACAAAGTTTCTGAAACTCAGGGGAGGAATTCTGGGTTAAGATGGCTGCAGAGTAGAAGCAGGGTGCTTTTACTCTCCTCACTACTGACCACCAGCATACCTCCAAAGGATAAAAAAAAACCAAATCCAGATGAAAGAAGGAACACCATAATAGGGCACAATATCAAAGGTATGTGGGATTTGGGCACTTCCACGCTATAAGGGGAGGAAATGGCTCTCATCAAAATGCAAGTGGATCAACCCTCCCCCACCCCACCACACAGTACCAGAGTCAGAAGCTGCGCACCAGAGTTAGAGCGAGCAGAGGGTGCAAAATCTAGCTCCTTGGCAGCTAACTGGGACCAACAGGAGCTTGTCCCTGAGAGCAGCAAGACTTGAGATCCCAGGAGGCTGGAGAGCCCAGACCTTGGGCATGGGAGTGGGGATGAGAGAGGCAGCGAACAGTGGAAGCAGCTCAGTGCACTGAGACTCAGGGGAAAACTTCAGGTGGAGGAGCAAGCATGAGCCAATTTCCGGGCTCTGGGCAGTTGACTAGGACCATGGGGACTTGACCCTGAAAACAGCTAGACCAGAGACCCCAGGAGGCTGGGGAGCACAGACCCTGGGCGCAGGAGTGAGGCTGAGAGGGGCCGTGGACAGGAGAGGCCTAGCAGTCAGTGGAAGCCAGGAGACTCACAAAGTAGTCTCAGGCAAAAACTGCTCCTTAGCTCCATACACAGAGAGTCTGCTTGCCTTACTCAGACTTCTGGCTGACCAAAGAATAATGATGCTAAGCAAGGCCCAAGAAACAAATACCAAAAAGACCAAGAAAAAAGCTCTAACACTTGATAACTTCTGCACAGAACAAACCCAGAAAACAGAGAACAAACAATTAAAGACATCCAAACCTTCCCCAAAAAATGAAAATTGGTCACAAGCTCTTGAAGCGTTCAAATCTGAGATCATGAGAAAGATGGAAGAGATCTGGCATGAAAATAACAGTTTAAAAGGTAGAATTTCACAATTGGAAAGTGAGGTTCAGAAATCAAATGAAATGATAAGCAAATTGAAGACCAGAAATGACCAGCTGGAAGCCTTGAAGAACCAGATAGACCAGATTGAAAAGGAAAACCAAAAGATTACAGCAGAAAACCAGTCTTTAAAGGCTAGAATTGGGCAGGTAGAAGCCAATGATCTCACAAGACAGCAAGAATTAATAAACCAAAACTCAGGTGAGGAATAATCATGCCACTCTCCCCATCAAGAAGAATAAGTGGCTACTTTGAAGGAAACTAGAAATCTAAAACACCACGAGGCAGCTAAATGGCAGAGTGTGGTTTTTCTCCTTGTTAAAATAAGGGAGTTGGAAATAAGCAATCTCTAAATTGCCTTCTGGACCCAAATCCTAAGAATCCATCTTTAGACGTGTCGAGCTCTTTAAATTTTAAGATAATTAATTAACTATTGAGATAATAAATAATATCAAATTTTAAAAAAGAATTAGTGATTCCCTATTGCCACCAAGGTAAAGTACAAACATTTCTGCTGGGCATTGAAAGTCCTTCAGAATCTGGATGGAGCCAACCTTGCCAGGCTAAATGCGCTTTGCTCCCTTTTATTCACCCCATATTGAAACAAGCCTCTTTTGCTGTCTGCTGTAAAAGACATGCCATCTTTTGTCTTCCTGCCTTTGTATAAACTGTCCTTCATGCCTGAATGTTTTCCCTCCTTTCTTCCACCTCTTGGAATCTTTAAAGATCAGTTCAAAATGCCATCTCTTACAGGAGGACTTTCCTGATCTAGTTTTTAGGGACTGCCCCAGCTATATCAATTTGTACATATCTTGCACTTTTCCCACACTGTCCTGTCACAGTGTGCTGGGATGCTGCACAAATTCACTATTTAATAAATCGAACTGTGAGGTATTCTTTCTGGCCCAGGAATGCTATAAAAATTATTGAATCATTAAGGATTATATAAATCAAGAAATTTTAGAAACCTCTGTTATACACATTATTCTCCTTGCTTCTTGAAGACAGGGATCTTTTGGTGCTTTGAAGCCCCACTGCCTAGTACAGTGATGGGCAAACTATGCCTGCAGACCAGATGTGGCCCCCTGAAATGTTCTATATGGCCACCGCAACATTATTCTTAATCTGATGAATACAATGAGTAGGATACAATACAATGAAACTTCAAAAGAGTTGCCTTAGAAACAGACTGACAGACGAACATTTCCTTTCCTTTGGTCCCCTCTTTAAAAAGTTTGCCCATCACTGACCTACTACAATATCTTGCACATCATAGGTACTCAATACATATCTGCTAAATGAATGAATGAAGAATGACATGGTCCTGGGCCTCAAATTGGGATAAAAAGACATGCTAAAATCTTCAAGAACTTCAGACTGGTACCATTTAATCCTCATGATAACATGAGAGAGCTAGGACAGCTCCTAGAATCTGTGACAATTCTAAGGGAAGATATGGGCAAAATGACCCAAAAGAGGAAAGAATGAATGGATTGGGTTGTGAACCACATCACTGGAGGAAAAACCACTGCCCCATTTGAGTCTTCTCATTTTTTAGTCATTTAATTTAATACCAAGTATTGATTCCAAGGCAAAAGAGAGATAAGGGTTAGACAACTGGGGTTAAGTGACTTGCCCAGGGCCACATAACTAGGAAGTGTCCAAGACCAGAGTTGAACCCAGGACCTCCTATCTTGAGGACTGTCTCTCTATCCACGGAGCAACCTAGCCACCCTAAATCTTACCATTTAACCAAAATTAGATTTAATGAGAAGACAACATGCATCTTGAACAGACACACAGGTGCACACATAAACACATGCATGCATGCATGCACATATACAGAAGCAAATTCTAAATCTCATAGTCCCTAAGTCCTACAGCTTCCCAGGCTGCTTTAGGGGGAAATACACAATGGAAACAAGCATAATAGAAAGAATTAGAAAAGAATTATGATCGCCAAGAAATTCTGAAAGTATAACAACAGATTTTATACTATCTGAATCACCCATTTGGCCTTTTTAGATCTTGTTTGTAAATATTTTTATGATTCTGACCTGTGAGGCGTAAAATATGACAGCAATCAGTCCAATCCAGCTGTGCAGACTGTACATGTTAGGAATGTTCTTGGTGTTATGGAAGTCAAAAACAGCAACCAGAGAGATAATTGCAAGGATCAGAGCAACGGTATTTAGCCCAGCATGGATGAATTTCATCAGGAGTTTGCTGCATTTCCAGGTCCAGGGCAGTCTGTAGACGATAATTGCTGGGGGAGGGGGGGAAGAAAAGGGGAGGGAAGGAAAACAACATTTTCAAAATAATGAATGGAAAGTTAATGATTTATCAACAGTAATCTCAAATAGTCCTACATAGTTCAAAGCTATCTTGGAAAAGCCAGGTTTCTTGGAAGAGAATTTTGAGGCAGCTTTGGTTTTAGTAGATAGAGTGGACCTTAGAGCCCAGAAGAACCTGAACTCATGTCCTCCCTTTGAGTAGTACTTTGCACAGAACCTGGACAAACCCCTTAAGCCCTTGGTGTTCTATGCAGCTCTCTAAGACTACAAAGTTTGCAGAGAAGGTACTCTCTTCTATTGATAGAGGGAGTTTCCTTAACTTGGAGCTCCTTCTAACAAGGCAATCATGGATCTAGTACCTTTCCTTAGTTGCCCACTTAAGGCTATTGGCAATGAATGGAAGAAATAGAAATTCTCTCTGAGGTCAAATTACATAAATTTAAGCATAAATACAAAATATTTTATTTCAAAAAGCAAGCAAAAAATTTGCTGAGTTTATATGTGTAGAAAATGTGGGTACTACATATACATAAGTATTCAAGTCCTAAAGTAATGTGTACATTATAGGTGACTATTCCAGACAAAATGAAATACAGAGAAAGTGGAAGATGCCAACAGCTGCTGTCTTGACCATTTCCCTTTTCTTCTTAATTCTCAACAACTGCATAAATACCACATGCCTAGTATGTCATGGGCACTTTGAAAATGCTTGCTTGTAGTGGCTCAGTGGATTAAGAACCAAGTGAAGAGATGGGAGGTTATGGGTTCATATCTGGCTTCAAGCACTTCCTATCTGTATGACCCTGGGCAAGTCACTTAATCCCCTTGGCCTAATCCTTATCACTTTTCTTCCTTGGAATCAACAGTATTGATTCTAAGATGCAAAATAAAGATGGGTTTCTTTTTCTTTCTTTTTTTTTTTTAATGCTTGCTTGATTAATTGATGCATGGCCAAGTTAGAGGATTTAGCTATTTATACAAAGCTCTTGGGTCTCCATGAGAAGGGGAAGTGGGCTCATATGTATTTAAACTAAAATAGTGCAAATTTTCTCAACCTTTTTGATTTCAGGATCATTTTATATTCTTAAAAATTATTGAGAGCCCCAAAGAGCTTTTGTTTGTGTAAGTTATAACTTTTAATATCTACTATTTTATCCATTAAAACTGATTATTTAAAATTTATATATTTATTTAAAACAATAAGCCTATTATATTAACATAAATAACATATTTTGTGAAAAATAACCACACTTTCCAAAACAAAAAGATATAACAAGAAGGGTGTTATTGTTTTACATATTTTTGCAAATCTCTTGAATGTGTGGATTAATAGAAGACAGCTGGATTATCCTATCTGCCTCTGCATTCAATCTGTTACAATATGTTGTTTTTATTGAAGTATATAAAAAAAAATCTGGCCTCAGATTTGTTTTCAGGAAAAGGGAAGCATATTATAATAGGCAAATAATGTTAGTATTATTACAAAAATAGTTTTTACTTTGCTGACCTCCTGAAAGGGTCTTAGGAATTCCCAAGAATTCACAGACCATCCTTTGAGAACTGCTAGTTTAAGAAATATTTTGTTAGTAAAAACACCGTGAATTCATCAATACATTAATTTTTCTGAAAGCTGTCAAGGGTTTCTAAGGCTTAAAGTACTACCTGCTGCTCTAAACTATCTCCAAATGGTCCCTCAGTTCCATTACAGAGCTCTCTATTTGACAACTAAGAAAGGGAGTTTTCCACTTAAGTTTCCTACCTATGAAATTATAGGCCAAAGAAAAAATAAAAATAAAAAAGAAGGTGGGGGTAGGTAAAGAGATTCTTTCTAGGATTTTTTCTTAGAGTCAGGATTTAAATGAATACTATCAGAGATTTATTTGGAGGGACTAAACATAGAGAATTAGATTCGTATCTCACCTGATACTAGATGTATAACTGTGGATAAGTCGCTTAAGCTTTCAGAGCCTCTTAGGATCTCTCTGAAACACTAAGTCATAGTTGCTGATCAGGAATTTCCACAAAAAGAATTTTCCCACTATGATGAAATCATGGTTTGGGCCAAAACAAAAAACCTCAAACCTCAAACCTCAAATTTAAAGTCAATCTTCTCCTCTTTCTCCACCTAAAAAAGTGTGTAAACAGAAGATACCAGTTTCATAATTTTTCACTCCAGGATAGCTACCAGGAAATAGGATAGTCATTTTCTCCAATTGGAAGTGAAAGGAACAAATGAGCAGTGGTATGTTGGAATCATAGTTGTAAAGGTGCCTTAAAGGTCATTTAATCCATGATTCCATAATCTGTTCCTGTTCTGAGAAATATTTAATAAAGTGAATTCTTTAATTCTTCAGAATGACCGCCTCCAATGAGTATTCCATACTATATAGAACACATTTATGTGGAGCTATGTAGATATGTTGAGATAACGTCTATGATAAGGAAAAAATATTTTTGCCAACATTGAATCATTCTTTATTCATTTTCCTTATCTCCTTCCAGTGGCATGGTTACTTTGCTGGCTCAATAAGATGTATTCATGATTATGAGGCCCATACAAAATTACTCCAATTCTAAGCCTTAAAAACTTGGCTATAATGGTTAATGATATGAGTAATAAAACTCTTAACTATTAATTAATAATCAGTAATCACTTTCATAGAGATGGACATTAGGTGTCTGTTCCTTTTCCTTCCATTCTTACCCATTAGAGGCCACCCATAACCTACAGAGCTTTGTACAAGATTTTTCTTAAATCACAGAAATAACAGATTTGGGAATGTGGGATCATTTCTATGGAAAATTTAAATTATCCGAATTTAGTAGACTTTTTTTTTGGAAATGAGTAGAACAGCTAATTCCATAGAGAAGAAAAAAGAAGAGAAACCACATTTCTGAACCAATTACCAAGACAACCTTCTTAGAGTTAAGCTTCTCAGGGCCTGAGCTTGCAAGGGTACCCTACTACCAAGACCTGCAAGTTTCCTGTGATTGGATAAACTGATTCAAGTTATCTTGATCATGGCTTTCTCTAGGGTGAGCTATTTCACTACTTACAGTTCATCATTTCAACTGCAACTGCCTTCTTCAAGATGAAGGTTAACAGTGACCCCATAATTGCAAAAGCCAATGGCTTTTTCTCAGTTCTTATCCTTTTTGATTGGCTTCCCTGCAAATTTTGACACTATTGACACTGTTGAGTATATTCCTACCCCCCAATATTCTTTCCTCCCTTGGTTTCTGTCACACTACTACATTGTCCTAGTTTCCATCAAATATTTATGACTACTCTTTCTTCATTCCCCTCAGTGACTCCTCTTCCTTCACCCACTCTCTTAATATAAGCATTCACTAAGGTTTTGTCTTCAGTCCTTTACTTCTCTCTCTGTCGCTCTCGTACACACATATATCCCTAACTCTTTTTTGTTTTGTTTTGTTTTTATTAATGTATTTGTTGGTGACATTAAAATCTCCACAGCTTGCCCTCCCAGTACTAGAGAAGGGATTGTTTGACCAAAAAAAAAAAACAAACCACAACATGTGGTTCTCTATTTCAGTTCTTTCTCTAGAGTTGGACAAGTTACTCTTGAAAGATTAATTCTGTAGCTGTATACAATGTTTTCTTGACTCTACTCACTTCATTTTTCATAATTTCATGTAGGCCTTTCCATATTTTTTTGAAATTAAACAGCTCATCATTTTCCATCACAATCATATGGCACAACTTGTTCAGTCATTTCCCAATTGATGGACATATTCTTGATTTCTAATTCTTTGCCACCACAAAGATAGCTGCTATAAATATGTTAGAACATATAGGTTCTTTTCCTTTTTCCCTGATCACCTTAGGAAATAAACCTAATAATGATATTATTGGGTCAAAATGAATACCCAATTGTATAACTCTTTGGGAATAATACCACATTGCTCTCCAAAATGGTTGGATTAATTCACAGTTCCAAACATAGTGTATTAGTTTTTTTCCACATTCCCTGCCACATTTGTCATTTTGCCCTTTTTAAATTTTTGCCAATTTGATAGGTGTTAGGAAGTTATTTAATCTCTCAGTGCTCTGGGCAATTCTATAAGACTAAGTTATAGAGTAGGGGCTGAAGTGGTAGAGAGACTTTCCTCACTTTGGCATTCCCTATGTTAATGAATGAGTAGCTTGACAGCACAATGAATAGAGTGTCTGGCCTGGAGTCAGGAAGACCCACTCTTCCTGTGTTCAGATCTGGCCTCAAACACTTACTAGCTCTATAACCCTGGGCAAGTCACTTAACCCTACTTGCCTCAGTTTCCTCATCTGTAAACTGAGCTGGAGAAGGAAATGGCAAGGGCAGCTAGGTAGCACAATGGATAGAGAACCAGGCCTAGTCAGGAGGTCCTGGGTTCAAATCTGGCCTCTGGTATTTCCTAGCTGTGTGACCCTGGGCAAGTTACTTAAGCCCAAGTGTCTATCCCTTACCATTCTTCTATCTTAGAACTGATACTAAGATAGAAGTTGACGGAGGAAGACAGGGAGAAGAAATGGCAAACCACCTCAGGATCTTTGCCAAGAAAACCACTAATGGCATCATGAAAAGTTAGACATCACTGAAAAACAACTGAATGACACACTAATTAAGTCACAGGTCTAAGCCCCATCCTGGTGATGGTGAACCTTTTAGAAATAGAGTACCATGCCTGCACCCCCTCCCCATTTCTTATTCCATACAGACTGAGGGAGAAAGTACTCTCATTGGGCTGCTAGGCAGAAGGGTGGATGAAGTGAGGAATGTGCTCAGTGAGTAGAGTAGAGAGGGGGAAGGGAGTTGCCCAAGTGCTCTGCTCTCCTCCAGCTCTGCTGCCTGTGAACCACCCACCTTATCTCTTGTGCTTTCCCATTGGTGGCTGGGCAGAGGAGCAGGGGAGGTGAAAAAATGTCATCAGACATGGTGGAGAAGGGAAGGGGAGCAGCTCCACTGGAGTTCCTCTGCCTTTCCAGTAATGTACTCTTGGAGGAATGGGGGAACCTTGTGCCTGCAGAGAGCACTATGACTGCTATCTTTGGCACTTGTGTAATAGGTTTGTCATCACTACTCTATCCAATTCCTATTCCTATCCTATGCACATGTTATTTCCTCTTGAAAAAAATATAAGCTCCTCAAGGGCAGGGACTCTTCTAATATTTGTCTTTGCAATTAGAGTGTTTAGTACAGTGCCCAGCAGAGAGTAGGCACTTAATAAATGCTAACTGAATTTAATTTTGCTCTCTGCTCCTATACATTCCATCTCCTTCTTCCCATTGCCAGATAATTTTTTCTTGGTGATTAGAATTTCTAGTTGTCTCTGCTCCTTGGAGAGGTATTCTGCATACAGCTCACATCTATAAACATTGATTAATTGTTCTTCCTCAGAGGACACAGGAAAACTTAGATAAGTCTTTCTATTTCAGTGTTTAGCATTATTCTCTCTAAACTAAATATATCTTTATAGACCATTTAGTGGGTTATCTTAATAATGGATCATTAAAATGATTAGGTTTTTTATATCATTGCTTTATGAAGAAATAGATCCCTAGAAGGTATAAAGCATTTTCTCTACTAAATCAAAATTCAGTCATCTAATTGATAAAAGTATCAATAAGAGCCAACTCCCACATGCTCGTTTCTCAAGGAATTGTATGTATTGTATCTCATTCCTCTACCCATTCAGCACAATACTGGTATTCTCTAGTTGCACAGATGAATCATGGAAAAGTAAGGTCTCTTTCAACAGGAACTTAAAGTCACAGAAGTCCTTTAGAATCTATGTTTACAGGCTTAATCACAGTCAAAATGCTAAAATATTCTTAGCTTCAGAACTGACTCTTCTGCATCTCTCCTGGTTTGGCTCTTTTTCTCCTTTTGGCGGCTCTCCTTTTCTAGTTGTCTTTTGCTGGACCATCTGTCTATCTTCCCACCAAGTCCTCCATTCTCAAATCAGTATCTGATCGGTTCCTGCCTATCTTGCTACCTTATATCCCTCTGGGCTCTTATTAAAAAAAAAAAAAAGTCAGCTAGAAATTCTAGTTAATTAATCCCAGATAATGTATCAATAGGCATGAAAGAGTTGATGTCTTATGCTTTCCAGGCAATATTTTCCATTTTAAAAGGGACTTTGCACTTAAGGAACAACCATGATTTAACTCAACAGAATACATAATTGTAATCATGGAACTTTAAGGCACCTAGCTAGAAAGTGCAGATATTTGGGGTCAGAATGTTGTCTAACATTTCAAAAAGCACTGAAGTTAAAGCTTAGAAAGATATAATTTCTTAATGCTAGAGATCACCTTCAACCTCATAGAATCAGTAAAAATCTTTCATAGATGGTTCATTCTGTTAAGGCAAAACTTTTCCTCCTGTACCTTCTTTTCCAAGTCTTACTTAGCCCTCTCTACCCAAAACGCTCTCTCCTTTGACTTCACATGGTCACCTCTTTGACTTAAGTGTGTTCTAGCTCTCTAGTTCATTATCCTTTTAATTTCGATTTTTAGTATGGCCCTAAGATACATGTTTCACACCAGGAGTTTTCTCTTAGTTTAAGTGAAGTAGAATCATAGAATCAATCAATCAACAAATACTCATTAAACACCCACTATGAACCAGACCCTGTAGAGGCACTGGAGCTATAAAGACAAAAATTAAATAATCTTCACTCTTCCAAGGTTTTAAAGTCTATTGGATCAGAGGTTTATAGCTACACGGAGCCTCAAAAGTCCTCTGGTCCAATTCCTTAATTTACAATTGAAAAAATTGAGCCCAAGCAAGTGAAGTCTCTCTCTCTCTCTCTCTCTCTCTCTCTCTGTCTCTCTCTGTCTCTCTCTGTCTCTCTCTGTCCCCACACACACACACACACACAGAGGCAGCAACATTCTGTCCTTTTATTCACAAACCAAGTACTAGCTCTCTGTTCTGTTTCAAATACAGCAAAATTTTCTGGCAGTCTTGAATAAAAGAAATGGCTGCCTCAGCTCAGGAAGAATTAATATAGAATTGTCAAGCATGAACCATTTTCCTAACATCACTGGGGAAATTGTTTGCAGCATCCAGTCTCTTCTTCCTTTCTCTCTATCTCTCCTAGAATATAGCTGTTCAATATCACATTCTGAGCCCAAACAACTTACTCTTCAACGGGTCAAACAGGGGAACAAGTTATAATCTCAAATAGAAATGGCAAAGCTAGGTTATAGTGTCTGAGATAACAGAAGGTATTGCTCTGCTCTCCCCTTGATAATGCTAACTGGACATTGATTTTACAACTGTGTTTGTTCCATGGTCTGTACAAAATGATCATGTCTTTGTGTTAGCAAGTGTTAAGTTTACTACCTATTCACTGGATAGATACATTTTCCCAATTTTTACAAATACAATTTGAGGAGTTTGATAAACAGTCTAAAGATCAAAATCAAGAATCATCTATATCAAGTCTTTTCATAAGACCATTATTTGTTTTCCCTGGTGAATTCCAAGCCTTCTCAGCCATATTGTTAAAAGGATGTGCCAGGGGCAGCTGGGTAGCTCAGTGGATTGAGAACCAGGCCTAGAGACGGGAGGTCCTAAGTTCAAATCCGGCCTCAGACACTTCCCAGCTGTGTGACCCTGGGCAAGTCACTTGACCCCCGTTGCCTACCCTTACCACTCTTCTACCTATAAGTCAATACACAGAAGTTAAGGGTTAAAAAAAAAAAGATGTGCCAATGCAAAGCAATTTTTTTTTTAAAAAGAGGGAGGGATGCAATATTAAATTTTGACATAGGCACTCATTTTCAGAGCATTTTCACATTTGCAATGTTTTCTTGCAGCAATCCCCTAAAGTAAGTTGGGCAAATATTTTTTTTTACTCTTATTTCATAGATAAGAAAACAGAGTCTCTGAGGAGTAAGTTACTTATCCAGAGTCACCCAACTATTAAGTGCCTAAAGTGGGAACGAAACCTAGATCTCTTGACTCCAGGCCCAGTGAATATAATATACTGGGCCTCCTTTTGAATAAGGGTTAAAACCAAGCAAAAGGAGTTATAATACTCATGTGAACATTCTTCCTCATCTTAAGTATTTGTTATTTGGACCAGCCTACAAGGAAAACCCTGATATTTTATCTGAGGGCCCCTTTGAGGAGACTTTTCCCCTAAGAACTTTGTTCAGCCATGGTATTCTCCAGTTTCTACAGGTCCTTTTTCCCCCCTGAACAGAACCAGAAAGGCAAAGGTGTGCCCATTCTACAAGATAAACCCAGAAAGTAAACATTTAGAAAGTTTGGCTGAAAAATTAATTATGAATGACAAATTGCATTAAGGCCCTATTCAGAAGGTTCTTTTCCCCTCTTGAGTGTGTTGCACATTAAAACCTGAAAATTTCACAAAGAGAACTCTGTGTACAAAATGGAATGTTTTACATTCTCAATGTCATATGCTTGGGTCTAGGCAGCATATTATAAACTCTCACAGTTCCTTATAAAGTATAATAACAACTCATTTATCCAGCACCATTACAGAATAAGTTACTTGACCTAAGTTAATTTTCCAGACAGTTGAAGATGACCCCCTTTAAGTACCAATACTTTCAATTTTTAAATCATTTTTGGAGAATTCTTTATAAAATAGTTTACACATGAACCTCTATCCTTAAGTACAGTGATTTGAAACATTAACATATTTAAGCTTTCCTTGATAATTTAAGATTGTCATTATGAATATCAATTATTATAAATTGCTATAATACAGTGGTGCTCTCAGGGGCCATTAAGATGGGTGGGTCTGTTTTCTTTCCACCAATTGACCCCAGAATGCTAATGGTCTTTCTGTTCCTGTGTTGGTTTTTAATAGTTTTTCAGTCTTCTCTGTTTTCAGCTGTCACTTCTTCCTGCTTTCAATATGATTGCTTCTAGAAGCCTAGCCTTCTAATTTCCTGCATCTAGTCTACTAGAAATCCATATTACTAACATCATTAGCGTTCTGTTAAAAAATAAAAGTAGCCTAGGCATAGTGGTGCATCTTCTGCTGGGGAGGCTGACATTGGTGGATTGCCTGAGTTCTGAGCTGCAGGAGGCTATCAGTGGGCTAATCAGGTGTCTGCATTATATACAGGACCAACATACTGAGTCTCTTCTTTCCCAAGTGAAGTGGGGAGTCAGTGGGCTGTCTAAAGAAGAGTCCACTAAATTCAGCACCTCCATGGTGAGCTTCTTTCCCCTCCCCTCTCCATATGGAGGTTCACTGGGCTAAGGAGGGGTTAACTGGCCCAGGAGAGAAAAATGGCACAATAAAGCTTCTATGCCAATTAGTCACTTCCAATACTAATTAGATAAGGAGACCTGATCTAAAATGATGATGATGATAATGATGATGATGGTGATGATGATGATGATAAATATGGAGGAAGAGGAGGGGAAAAAAGAAGAAATAAACTCTAATTAAGGACCTATCCCTTGAATACATGACTATATCCACTATTGTGGATTTTATGACATTTATTGGAGCATATAAGAGGCCTTTGCTTCCTTTGGGTTCTAGGCTCTATTGCAGTCAGGTAAGGATAGCTAAGGAGGCAGGTAGGTGGCTCAGTGGATAGAGTGCTAGTCCTGGAATCAGGAAAATCTTATTCAAACCTAGCCTCAGATAATTACTAGTTGTTTGGTCTTGGTTTGCCTTGGTCCACCAGAAAAGGAAATGGCACACTATTCTGTGTGTGAAAGAAAACCCCAAAGATATGACTCCATGTGATCATAAAGATTCAGATGTGCCTGAACAACAGCAAGGATAGCTAGCATTTGTAGAGTACTTTAAGGCTTGCAAAATTCTTTACATATATTATCTCATTTGATCCTAACGACCCTGAATTATCTCCATTTTGCAAATGAGGGAAACTGAGGTTGAAAAAGGTTAAACAATTCACCCAGAATCATACAACTACTAAGTGTGTATCAGGAAGGATTTTAACTTAGCTCTTATTGATTCTAAGTCCAGCACCCTACCACTATACCACTTAATAGGTGAATGACCTTGGGTCATGTTTTAATATAGACATTTGTACTACTGGAGTCCCCAAAATGGTTCTGGAAAACACCAAAACAGCAATGTCACTGCTGATTGAGCCATCACTCAGCATCATACCAACTGATGATAGTTTTAATTGCTTGTTATACCAGTAATTAAATAGGGATTGCAGGAATACCAAAGGACAACCCATCTTCCTCCTCTGTCTCCCTTCCTCTGTTACAACTGGAGAAACCCTCAGGTAACCTTAGGTAGCTTTTGAGAAAGCAAAATTCTTATTAAGAAATTCCAGAGTAGCAATAGCAAACCCTCAGGGTGCAATCTTATAATAATAAGGCATATTGCATTAGTGCCTTAAAGACCTGCAACATGCTTTCCTTACAATAACCCTGTGAGACAGATGGAAGAAGTAACATCATTTTCATTTTACAGATGGAGAAATTGAAACTCAAGTAAAAAGCGATGTACCTGGGATCTACTGATGGCACAGACAGGATTTGGATCCTAGTTACCTTAAGTCCCATTCAGTCTACTATACCATGCTGCCTCTGCTTAGTCTCGGCTTTGCCACCTCATAAATAAGAGGAGATGGATGAAAATTGCTTCTGGAGCATAAGCCTCCCCTAATGGAGCAATAACCACAAGTGTCTCTAGTGAGTTTAAAGCTCTGTTTCCAGATTTTAAAAAGGCATTATACACTATTTAACGTTAACCTAAAGTGGTCACAGTGACAATTTCTCTCTTCAAAATTAAGGTTAAAAAATTAAATAAATAAAATTAAAAATAAAATTAAGGGAAATCTAATCTAAAAAATAGGGCGTCATGAGAAAATATTATCTTTGAATACCACAAAAAATTTAAACTTTTCTGGAAAGGTTATAAGAACTAACCAAAGGGCTTGATAGGAATATTTTTTACTTCTTTGACTGGATACTTACCTGCAGGTTATACCTGATGTATAGGGAGAAGAAATACATTCTAATAAATGGGAGAGAGGAAAATGTTTCATAGCAGCTACTTATAACTGAAACAAGGGTGTTCTGTCAATCCTTCTGGTTCCCCCCTTTTTATTTCTTCCAAAAAGCAAGTTGAAATGTGAAAAACAATTTATGCTTATTTCAAAGTAAATGAAAAACTTATTTAAAGTTAAATTTTAGAAAATAAATAGTAGAGAAATATACTAGATGGAACAGCTAAGAAACATTGGATCATAATGTTTTTTCATATCTATCCTTTTAGCAATGACTAGCTATCCACAGGAATCAATTTACCTGACTTTGAAACTAAGTACTGGAAAATTTCTGTGCTCCTGGTTGCAATGCAACTATAAACCTTGGAACATGATAAAATACTATTCTCTAAAATAAAGTCCTGAGTATGACATTTGCTAATCCTCTCCCAACTCATAATAAAAATACCAATTGTTAATGAGACTCATAGCATTCATTAATGAACAGCAAATTTAGGATTTGATTCAATTCAAATATTTATTTAATGGCAACTATTAAATGCTACAAGGTAAGGCGCTGAGTTTACTAGGCACTGAAGATAGAAACCAAGATAAAAAATAATAATACCAGCCTTTCCCTTAAGAAGCTAAAGGGTCTAACATGGGGGATGTTATGTATACAAATCTATGACCTTGCCAAATTTATCAGTCAACAAACACAGTGTCCCCTGCACAAGGGACACAGAGACAAAAAGGAAATGGCTTTTTCCCCTCTTAAAGAGCTAATATTCTATCAGGATGGCAATATTGTTTATCTTATGATTGCGACACAATGATGACAAATCAGTGTGATTCAAAGCAAGAATAATAAAGGCAAATGGGTTGTTTCAACTATAAATCTGTAAAACATTTCCAGAGGAAGATCAAACTAAGAAGATAAAATTTCCCAAGATATGGACTTCCATAGGAAATACCTTGTCTCTGGGGAATTCATTTTTTGCATTAAGCAAGAAACAAGAAAAAGAAATCTTCACAAATGAAAAACTCAATTTTTCAAATCAGCGCCCTTGGGTAGAGGTAGTTTGGTGTAGTGGTTTGGACTTGGAGTAAGGAAAATTGAGCTCAAATCCTGCATTAGACCAGTGTAACCATGAACATGAGAAAGGCAATGTATTATAAAGGAAAGACTGCAAGATTTGGAATCAGAGGAAATAGATTTGAATCCCAGGTCTGCCACTTTGGGCAAATCACTTTTTCCAAGCTGTAATTAATTTGTTGTTCAGTCATATCTGAAATCTCTGTGACCCTGTGGACCATAGCTATCCAAGGGGTTTTCTTGGCAAAGATACTGGGTAGGTTTGCCATTTCCTTCTCCAATAGATTTACTAGATCCTTTTATTGGGCAATCATAGCTTAAGTTATTTGCCCAGGGTCACATGGCTAGGAATTGTCTGAGGTTAGATTTAAACTCAGATCTTCTAGACTCCAAGTCTAGTGCTCTTTACTAAGTCACAGCTGCCTCTAATTATAATCCAAATTAACTAATTAAATTAATTACTGTAATTAATTACTACATCTAAAAAAGATGAGATGAGAATAAGAATGACTATAATGCCTGTTTATACAGTTCATGCGAACATAGTTTTAGAGTGAGGAAGGCCCTAAGTCATCATATTCTAGACCAGTTTCCTTGACTTACAAAAGAAAATGAAGTAAGAACAATTAAACAACTTTCCCAGCATTGTACTGCTAATAATTAGCCAAAAATAGGATTTAAGTCCAGGGTTGTTGTAGAACTCAAACAAGATAGTTCACACCCCACAATATCAGAGTACAAAGATGCCTCAGAGACCCTCTAGTCTACTTGTATTTAGGTAAGAATTGTTTCTACAGCTTCTCTGGTATGTGATCATCAAGAAAGCTCAAGGAACAAGCAAATCCCTGTTTGGCCTGGCCAGGAAAGTTTTGCCTGCCCACCCTCTTCAGGACTCTATTCCACGCTCCAATGAATTAAAGATCTCCGTGGTAACCACTGGCAGGGCTTTTGCATTATAAACACAGAGATTCAGGCTGCTCTCAAGTTTAAAATAAAAGGGGAACAATTGGACATTTCTAAACCTAGTGTTACTGCTAAAAGTTTTAAATGCTATAAAAATGTCAGCTAGTAAAAAAAATTGCTTTTAATGCAGACCATAAGGGCATAGTCGCTACTTCTCTTCAAATACGTGAAAGAATTTCACATTGAGTGCCAATTAAAAGTTTGTTAGTCCAAAAATAAGAGTCCAGGAAGTTTCTGAGCTTGAATTACAATCAAGTTTTTAAATGCATAAAAGCTGCTAGGAAAGAAAGGTAACCAATATCCTCCCTTCAATACTTTTAATAAGGTTAAACATAGCTTTGCCCTTTTGGTTGGAGTGTACAGAAAGAGATTATTGCTGCTTACAACACATTTTCTTTGTGTACTTGGGGAAACCCTGAGAGTGTTTCAGTAGAGTTCAAGTTGAATGGAAAAGGTAGAGACCCTTCTGGAAATAAAATTTTTCAAAGGACCTCACTATGCCTACAAAGGAGATGCTCTGTTTTGAAACAAGCCTATTCGTTAAGACTGGCATCCAAGATGAATATCATGAAACTGGAATCTCTGAAAAAAAAGAAATGAAGGAACTTGCGTGGCTGATTAGTTAGTCTTATTTCCACTTCTTGGCAGCAGTTAGGAGCATCTCTTTTTGAAGTTACTAACATCCTCACTAAGATGGCAATACAACTGTGAGCCAAGACAACTGTAGTCTTTAGGTTTCCAAAAACAAACCCCCCCCCCCAAACAAAATCCAGATGTTTTGCATTATATAGACAAAACACCTGCACCAATGATTGACTTTTTCCATCTAGACAGATTCATGCCAAGTAGACCTAATCTTATTGGATTTTATTACAGGAAAGTCTCAGAGATGGAGCTGACTTCACCTCAATAGAGTAGCAGAATCCTGTTCTATCAACTCTTGCAATGTTTCGGATACAAAGAAACAAAGATGTTTTGGGGCCTCTCTTTTTAAGAGAGAGGTTCAGGCCCTGCCTGATCAAATAAACCAGATTCTATGCAAGAAAACACAAACTAACAATAAGAAATTTACTGTGTCAATTAATAAAATGCATTCTAAGAGGGAAGATCAACAATGCCACAAATAGGCATGTACAAAATAATTTGAGAAGAGAAAGACCACTAACAACTAGATGGAATTTTTTTTTAAGTGTCCTGTGAAAGTGTCCTTCACCGTTTTGGGATCATGGACTCCTTTGGCAGTCTGCTGAAGTGCCTGGATTCCTTCTCAGGGTAATGTTTTTAAATGAATAAAACAAAATACATTGGATTACAAAGGAAATCAGTTAATTATAACAAAATAGTTATACTTTTTAAAAATATATAATTTAACACAACTGCAAAGGACTCATCATGAAAAACTGCTATCTACTTTCAGAGAGAATTGGTGGACTCTGAGATCAGATTAAACCATATTTTTTCCGTTTTGTTTTTTTTTTTTTGCTTTGTTTTTTCAACTTGACAAATGTGGAAATGTTTTGCATGATTTCGTGTGTAAAGTAAGCTTCATATTTCTTGCCTTCTTTATGGGGAGGGGGTAAAAGAAGAAAAAAGATTGGAAACTGAAAAGAAAAAGGAAAAACTTAAAAGAAAAAACTTAAAAGAAAAAACTACATAAGTTCAGGAAGACTCCTCTTCCTGATTTGAAATCTGGCCTCAGATACACTAGCTAAATGACAGGTGATAAGTCACTTAACCCTATTTGCCTCAGTTTCTTCATCTATCAGAAGGAAATGGGAAACGACTCCAGTATCTTTGCCAAGAAAAATCCAAATGGGGTCATTAAGAGTCAAACAAGACTGAAAAGTGAATAAACAACAGCAGATAAGTTCACAGCCCTCAGCTTAAGAACTCCTGACACAGAAGAAGGGATGCTGGACTTAGGGTCAGGAGACTGGGATTCGAGTTCTGAAATATCCTAGCTATGTGATCATGGGCAAGTCACAACCTTTCTAATCCTCAAAGGCTTCATCTATAAAAGGGTGCTAAGTAACATTCAGATTTCAATTGTTAATAGTATTCCTAGGCTAGAATTTACAGTGAGCCTCAATTTACCCATCTGTAAAATGAAGAGTTTGAAATAGTTTATCCCTGGAGTCTTGCAGTTCTAAATTCTTCTGTGCTTAATACATTGATTCATATCAGTGTAAAAGCATGTTGAACTTCATGGAAGTTGACTGAACTAACTATACAGTTGGAATAAAGGCTAATTGGGGTCAGGTGTATTCATAAATAAATAATAATTCCATGCCCTATCCAAGTTAATTCTTCTTCAATAATCTACTCCCAGAAAGTTCTATATCCTGTCTTTCACATATGAAAATGATGTTCCTAATTCAGGGTTAATAATCTATCTAAGACTACAGAATTTGTCGACTATTTTTTCAGTAATAAATTGATTAACTTAGGTAAACTCTCATAATCAAGCCTTCTTTGGAACAAATGACTGGCTAGCATCTTCCCCATGGCAAGGCAAAATTGAATCTATGTGGGGCCAAATCCTTTCCCTTACTGACATTAAAAAATACTTTAATATCTGACTTTACCAATCAAGACTGATTTCTAGGAAACAGCTTCTTTACCATGTTTGGACAGAATAGGGGAAGGGTGCTGAATCATAGCATCCTTAAATACAATAGCACCAGTTGGTCAGTTATCCTCAATTAGGTTAGAGGGTTTCACAGGTATAGTTTCTTGCCACCACAAGTGAGAGTTGGATGATATGAGCATATCTAGAATATCAGTAAACTTTCACACAGAGGTGTTAATTCTTCCTGAATATCTCACCCCATACATCCCAATAGGTTAATATCCCTCACACACACACACACACACACACACACACACACACACACACACACACACACACACAATGCTATTGAAACTATGTTGTAAAAGGGAAGAAACTCAGATCTTTCCCAACAGCTCTAAGTATATTAAAACATGCATGAGGCA
Organism: Gracilinanus agilis; assembly: GCF_016433145.1. NCBI lineage: Eukaryota > Metazoa > Chordata > Mammalia > Didelphimorphia > Didelphidae > Gracilinanus > Gracilinanus agilis. The sequence continues at coordinate 251,307,842 of NC_058132.1, forward strand.
AAACTAGGCACTTATGTGTGGTCCCTCTATGTTCTTCCTGTGTAAAGCAACAGGCCAGGCATACCCCACCCTAAGACTAATATGATCCTACAAAAATAATAAATCCACTTGATTTTGGAAGAATTAGGCTTTCATAGATAGATATGACAATTTAAAACAATCTGAAATCAAAATTCCTTTGACATTAATATATTCCACTCAACTACATCTATATAAAGATTTCTGACATCAATAAATTAAACCATTACTTCTCACCTACTTCTTTATTCATCCATTGATTTGAAAATGCAAAAAAAAAAATCAAATGATGGGCTTAGGTTGCAAGCTTTTAGAAGGCTTGGACAACATCTGGGTTCTTTTCTTGATGAAGAATCCAACAAAGAGGCATTTATCAATATTTTAAAAATATTGTTCCTTCTATTGGAATTATTCTTATTTTATTTCAATTATTTCTTTTATTAATATTAGCATTAGTATTAATATGGCCTTCTATTTTTTGAAATGAGATTTTATCCTTTTTGTAGATTTGTTGGGGAGTAGATATATTAAAGCTGGAAAAGGCCTTATAGTGCAATTCAATCAACCCCCACTTTCTTCAGATGGAAGATTTAGACTCAGACAAGTTAAATGAACTGTGCAAGGCCACACAGGTGACTGGCATTTATATAGCATTCTACAAAGTACTTCCATTATCTCAGGAAGTAGAAAAGCCAAGATTCAGCTCCCTCTTCTCTCCAACCCAACTCCAAATCTAATACTTGTTATGCTATATTGAGTAACCTCTCTCTTACCCTTTACAAATTAAAAAAAAAAATCTTTGATCCCTTTCACATATTCAAAAATAATTTCTCCCTTCTCTTGACTATGGTACCACTTGGTCTTCTTACTGCTTTATCACATTATACTTGATCCTATAATTTCTTATACATTATACATATGCAAATTAGATTTCATATCATTTAAGCTTCTTAAGTCAGGAACAGTGTTTTCTTCTTCATATGCCTTTTGGTGCCTATATACTCCTTGGGATATAACAGTAAATTATTACATATTTATTTAATGAATAAATTTTATCATTATTATACATACCGATGGAATATGTCTGTGTCCTCTTAGGAAATAATTTTATATTTTATGTATTTTATATATATATATATATATAATATGAAATACACTTACTTTCTGTCTTAGTATCAGTTCTAAGATAGAAAAGCCACAAAGGCAAAGCAATTGGAGATAAGTAACTTGCCCACGGTCACATAGCTAGAAAAGTTTGAGGGCAGATTTGAACTCAAGTACTCCCAATTCCAGACCTGGCTCTCTATCCACTACACTACCAAGCTTTCCCTGGGAATAACCTTAATTTCTTTCCATAACTGTGTCTCTATAAATTCAACTAAAACATAGTAAATTGGGCCAAATACTTCTTGCCTGACTTCAATGAAATCAACTTTAAAAGATTCCAATACTGCCAGTTTCCCCTAAAATTCTACAGTGTAGGCCAGGAAGAAAAGGCCTAGCTGTGGAAAGCATAAAGGAACCAAAATTGGATTTTGGCTCTGAGTCTCTACCTTTTTATAAGAAATCACGTTTGATCATTCCAAGCCTATTGAAACATGAACTCCTGATTAGGAAGATTTTCTTATTCCTTTGGGTCATTTCTGTGGTCTTTTTTTTAAGGGCTGCTTCTCAGATTTCCAGGTGATACACCCATTTAATGAGGATTATTCCTTTTTTTTTTTTTTTTGTAAGCACAAAGCCTTTCCAAAGTTCTCTTTGTTACACTTTTCATTCAGCTTGGAAAATATGACATCACTGGGTTTCTTAATTTTCTTAGGTTTGGAGCTTTTCAAGATCTCTGTGTAATGTGGAACTTTCTGATGAGAAAATGCCCTTTACTAATGCAAGTCAGCACTTTCTCTGAAACTTATAGTCTTAGGGATCTGCCTAGAGCACTGAGAGCATTAAATGATATGCCGAGGGTGGCAAAACCAGTATATGTAAGGGATAGGATATGAACCCAGGTCTTCCTGGAACCAAGGTTGGCTTTCTATATTATGCTATTCTGCCTGGGAACAAGAAAGATGAGATAGATAATTTGATAAGGTTTTGTTTTTGTTGAGTCCTATCCAACTCTACCTGACTCCATCCAGGGTTTTCTTGGCAAAGATACTTGAGGAGTTTGCCATTTCCTTCTCCAGCTTATTTTACAGAATAGGAAACAGAGACAAAAAGGGTTAAATAACTTTCCCTGGGTCACACAAAGTAAGCGTCTAAGATCAGATTTGAATACAGGTTCAAATCTTCAGGTCTAGTGCTCTGTCCACTGGCCACCTAACCACCCATAAGGTTCTGGGTTTAATTCAATTTTCTTCAATTCCTTTTGTTGTGTTAATATTTCCCTGCTTGCCCTATCTTTATTACCTTCATGTTGCAACTCCACAAAGATTTTTGGAACATCCTGTATTCTGTGTATTACTTAAATGTATAGGAGTAAACACCCTTAAGGGCAGAGACATTTTAATTGTCTTTATATCCTCAGAGTTGAACATAGAGCCTAGAGCTGTCAGTGCTTAATACATGTTTATTGACTGAATTACCTTTAGACCTCTCTTCAGATCCAAATATTCTGTCTATCACAATTCAATAGACTGATACTCTCTCTCCTCATTTTAACATATTCAGTAATGCAGTTGTGGACAAGTCAAATCCCATTTCCAGTAACATAGCAATAATAAATAGTAAAAGCCTAATTATAACACAGTTCACAATCTCTATGTTAATTTTTTTTCCCCCTCCAACATCAGTTTTAGAAAAGAATTCTGTAGTATTTCAGGCTTTGTCTTTGTAAGAACTTACTGCTTCCAATTAAGATTACATACTTGGTATCCTTTTCATTTTTCTTTTCAGTTCACATTTCTTTATTTTTGCATTAACTTTTAGATATATTGTGATTTGTAAAACTTTTAACTAGGTCTGTCTGAGAAATTAAAGATCTAATTCTTCTAAAGAATGTCATAATTCTTCCAAGATCTTACTGCTCTGAGTTGTTATAGTAATGTCTTATGTGGTTGGGGCCTAAATTCACCTTCATAACCTCCTCCAGAAAATGGACAGGTCCTTTTTGGATATAATAGGCATGAAATAATTTGTTTGAAATGGAATTGAATACTCATTTATAGGATAAATTCAAATCATAGGAAGATTCCTTTCTATGTGGTAAAGTTAGCTTGGTATACTCTATTACTCACTCAATTTTCTCCCTTTTTTTCCAGAAGGGTAGTGTGTGTGTGTGTGTGTGTGTGTGTGTGTGTGTGTGTGTGTGTGTGAGAGAGAGAGAGAGAGAGAGAGAGAGAGAGAGAGACAGTAGAGAGAACTATACCTCTTCTTATATTTGCTGAAATATTTTACCTTCAGCCAACATAGCAAGAGACTCCCAATAATTATAACACCAGTCAACCAAATTATTTATTTCTTGTAATCTCCCTCTCCCTAATTTTGAGAAGGAAATAATGATTTCCAAACCTCTATTCTAATCTCCCTCCTAAGAGTCTCCTGAAAGTAGAGAGGTGTTGCTCTCAAGGACAAATGGTTGGACCAACTAGGTTGCTCAGTGAATAGAGAGGAGGTTCTGGGTTCAAATCAGCTATGTGATCCAGAGCAAGTTACTTAACCATAATTGTCTAGCCCTTGTGGCTCTTCTATCTTGGAAATGATATTAAGATAGAAGGTAAGGTTTTTTTTGTTTTTTTTTAAAGATGGTTAAATTTTCAATGAGCATTTACACATAGAAAGTCAGCAAATGCTACAAATCAGGACTTAATTTTTAGTTTTGTAGATTTTCTAGACTTAAGACAGTGATTGAAAAAATGTTAAAAATGAAGATTAAATTTAGAAGTATATCATGATTACACCCCACCTCCCACTCCCCAGAGTCAGTTCTTAAAACATTTACCAGCATACCACTGCCTGGAAGCTTACTTTGGTGCCAGGAACAGCTCTACTCTAAAGGCTTGGTCAGAACAGTTGGAAAAGCTTTTCTTTTTACTTTTAGTCAATAGGATGAGTGTTTAAAGTGATCTTAACTTCTCTGGCTCAGACTTCAGATGATATTCCAAGAATGAAATTATGCCTCTGTGGCTTTGGATAGAGAGTAATTTATCAGCATAATTTTCTCTTTTCAGTTTCACAAATAATGCCTATGAATTATACTAGGAAATGGGGTATGGAATGGTCACTGGTACTCACTCTTGTGATATTTCCCTTATTGTCACATGCCAGAGAAAGCCCCTAAAAAGATAGATAGTGCATTAATAGCATTCTCCACTACCTATCACTGCTGGAAGGGAGATTGCTAGTGCTATAAGTACTAAAAAGCCCTCATATGGGCTTGACCTGAGGACTTTTCTTTTTCAAGGGAATGAACTAGATATATTTCTCTCCCTTTGCAATGAAAAGTTGTACGTCCAAGAACATCCAGTGTTAGTGGGGTGGGAGGAAGCCTTATGGATGAATAAAGATTATTTGCTGTCCCCTGCCCCAATTTTTAAAAAATCTTTCTACATGAACTTAATGTCTGATCAAAGCACAATTTTAGATCCCAGGCCACTAAACAATAACTTCAGAAAGGACCTTCTTGTCCCCAGTTAACTACAAAACAAATTTATTTTTTCTATATCTGGGAGCTCTTTCATTGCCCCTACCACACCCCAGTTTGGAATGTTTAAGTAAGATTTATGTTGTGGACTATGGCTTCTAAGCATATTATTTCTCAGTACTTTCTTCTTCTCTCCATAACTTTACATTATATGTCTCCAGTCACCAGTTTCTATACTTTTCTTTAAAATGCTAACCTTTCATCCTGGAATCAATATTTTGTATTGGTTCTAAGACAGAAGAGTGGTAAGGGCTAGGCAACGGAGTTAAGCAACTTGCCCACAACTAGGAAGTATCCAAGGTCAGATTTGAACCTCCTGTCTCTAGGCCCAGCTCTCTCTTCTTACACATTTTATAAAAATATCTTTAGCCAGCATCCTTTCACCACTTGGACCATTTTTTACTAGGTCTGTCTGAGACATTAAAAATCTAAACCTTCTAAAGAATTTCATTTTCTATGTTCTTGATATTCTGCGTTGTTTGATAGTAATATCCTATTCCTATTCCTCAGCCTTATGCTTCTTACATCCAAACAGAAACAGTCCCAGATGAGACCACCACAGGACAACCGGATTCAACACCAGAAAGAGATTGTTTTATCACCCAAAGGAAAAAGTTTTATTGCATAATATTTCTCTGACTTCTACAGGACCAGTAGCTAGAACAAACCTTATTCTTCCCCAAACAATACGAAGCCAATCAAACAGAAATGTACTTGCCCAAAGCAATTACTTTACTTTGAACTTGACCTCTCTGGGCTTCAGTTTCCTTTTCTATAAAATGAGGGGGTTAGATCAGATGACCTCTAAGATCCCTTCCAGTTCTAAAACTATGATCTTATGATGCTGTTATCTCCCAGGAACTGCTGTGGGAACTGTCAGACAGTACTGTACGTCGGTCTGCGTTCAATCATTGCCCAAAAGGAAATTATGAAAGACGGCAACAACTCAGCCCTTGACTACATACAACATAGACAAAGTAAGGATTAAACCTTCCAATTACACATGGAGTCAAGCCTGACAGACTTGGCAGTTCTCTCAGAAGTTTTAATGGAGCTCAAATGATTTTTTTTAAAGGAGCTCAGAACTAAATCAAATGAGCTGATTTATCACGTTACGGGATAACCTCATATATTGTTCTGACAATGTGTCACTGATGTAAAAGCTTTTTCAAGACCTGGACCCCGCCCCCGACTTTACCAGACACCTCCCCCACCTCTTTCTGCCTCTCTTTCCCAGTCAGCATCTTTCTCCCGACAGTGAAAGTTAGGGGCGCCAGAAGATGGTAAGTCAAAGGAAGTGGAGAAAATCAACCAAAGGCAGGGGCGAGGCTAGATCAAGAGCAACCCTCAAGCACTTTGGGGTGCTCCTAGGTAAGGGGAGAAACGCCAAACGCAGAAGCATTGCACCTCTATCCCTCACCCTACCCCACCCTCCAGCTTCGATCTCTGATCTATGTCTGAAGATCTCTTTTGCTTCAAACAGTTTAAGTTCAACCCAAGATACTCAGTCTCAGTCCCAGGCAGCTCCCTCTCCCCCCCTCCCCTCCTCGCCACCCGTTCTGGCTCAGTCTCCTAACTGTTCTCGGTCCCAAGACAAACTCCTAAACACACTCGCCTCTCTCCTCTGGAGCCCCTCCCCAAACCCTCCAGTGCTGCTTCCCAAGTGTTTTCTCCTCTCCTTTTCCAAAGCAACAGCTAGTTTTTCCCAGGACTGCAGTGGGTGTTGTGCAAACTTTTGCTCGCAGTATCCCTTGTGCCAATATCCCTCTCAAGCACCCCTCCGCGTTCTCGCTCTGGCCATAACCTCATGAAACCCAGCATGGAGCTTCCCAGCGCCGTCCCCGCCTCGCCTAAGTCCCCGCACGTTCTCTCCAGGACCGTGTCCTTCCTCACCCCCAACCCTGCACCCCCGCGTAACTTCCAGTACCGAGGCCCTGGATGAAGACGAAGCCGGTGATAGTCAGCACCGGATGCCAGTTAAACTCCTGGGAGCCCCCGTCCCAGCCGAGCCCCTCCCGATAATGAAGGACCCAGACGAGGGTGAAGAGCACAGCCAGGAAGCCGACGAGCAGCGCGGACACTAGCAGACCCAAGAAGCCCAGGTATCCCTCCATGGCCTTCATCGCTCCATGCCCCGCGCACCCGCCTGTGCCAGTCACGGGAACCCGGGCACCGGGCAGGACAGAGAAGTCGTAGAGTGGAAGAAGAGGCCTCAGAGGCTGGTCACTAGACTGGGTGGCGGGGCGGGGGCAGCTTCTTCTTCTTCTTGGGGTTGTCCCCGCCCGGGGGAGGGGCCCAGCAGCAGCTCTTCTTCCTAGCCCTGGGATGTCCTGCCTCTTTGGGGGAAAGATGGAAGGTGATGTGGGCAGAGAAGAAAAGGAACTGGGCGCCTGGCCCTTAAAGAGAATTTCCTCCAAGGGAAAGGAGAGCCACAAACTCGCGGGCCTTTCTGCTCCTCAGGGCTCCTGTTTCTTCAGAACCTTTGCACTCTTCTCCATCACCTTAGAGATTGTCCTAGTGTTTGATTTCCTTATATTTTTCTAATTTTAGTGTATTCCTCAGAGCAGAAGCTCTCAGGGTTTAGGTCTGAATATTTTTAAATTTTCCATTTTTTTGCCCTAGTTCCTTTTTTCCTCTCACTGAAAGTGGGGCAATATGGGGATAGACTGGGTGGAAAGAGAGATAGGGAAGAAGGACAGCTGGGACAGCTGGATAGTGCAGTAGAAGTCAAGCTAGATTTGAATTCAGAGTTTGAATCCTCATTTCATTTACTATCAGTTTGACTTTGGACAAGTCGTTTAACCTCTTTGGGCCTCAGTTTCCTCATCTGAAAAATGATAGGATTTGACTAGATGACCCTTTCAAGCTCAAAGATCAAATTGCATGTTTGATGTGGTTGTGTTATATAAAAGTTTTTTTTTTTTAAATGGGCCCCTGGCCTTTCAAATCTGGACCAGTCCAAATGGATAACTTGGGATCTAGCCCCAAGCATCAGCAACCAAAGACTAGGAATTTCAGTGCCCTGGATGAGAGCCTGTCATGTCAGGACTTTAGCTCAAAACCAAGTATGTGGATTCCAGGCACTTGTTTAGTGAGGTTAAGATCAATGTCTAGCTCCCCTAACTTAATAATGGGTTAGGGCTAGCTCTAAGGCTTCCTTTGTAGGAAATAGAGAGATTCCCCCCCCAAAAGATCAATATCTTCAAATTTTCTATTCCAATAATGAGTTATGGGGAGGTACAATTGTCCCTATCTACTAATATGGAAGTTTTAGCTATTACCATTATTTGTGTATCCAAAGTAAACCACAAGTGTCAGCATTTTGTCCATGACTTCCTATTAAAATGTGCTTATCTTCCTTAGGAGAGGAAAAAATAGTACCCACTCTGAGTGGCATAAATGGAATATGCAGACTTTTCCGAACAGTCTCTTATTTTAGCACATTCCCATAGATGAGGCAGTTAAGTGGTACAGTGGATAGAATGCTGGGCCAAGACTTAGGAAGTCTTAAATTCAAATCTGGCCTCAGACACTTATTAACTATATATGATCCTGGGCAAGGTACTTATCCATTTGCCTCAGTTTTCTTATCTGTCAAATGAGCCGGAGAAGGAAATGGTAAACCACTCCAGCCTCTTTGCCAAAAAAACCCTAAATGGTTTAAAAGTCACAAATGACTCAACAACAGCAACAGAGATGGCAATTGTAGGATTTTGAGCTAGAAGGAATTTAAAATCGGTGAAGCAACTTTCCTAATGACTTATAAACAGTAAGGACAAAGCTAGAATTCCAACCTAGAATTTCTTTCCATTCTGCCTCCCAAATTAACTACAAGTATTCCTTCCACATCATGTCTTTTCCCATTGCAGTTTCAATATATCTTGGGTCCACATAAGAAAGTAAATGGGAATTTCTGGGGAGTCTTGTAGAAATAGAGTTATAGAATGGACACCTGTATGTGCCGCCTTGGACATTTCCTCTGCTGGAAAACAAGCTCCTTAAGGTAAAGAATTATTCTGATTGCTTATATTTGTATGCCCATTGCTTAGCACAGTGCCTAAGGAATATAAGTCTTTATTAAATGCATTAAAATTTTTTATTTTATTTTTCACTTATTCATTTCATTTATTCATTCTAGGGAAAGGAATCATGGCAGGGGCAGACTATAGGTAGTTGGCTAGCACCTTGCCCAGTGAGAAAGGCAAGATCCTATCACTACAAGGTCTGTATCCCAAAGAGAAAAAAGAAAGAACTGTAAGTTCTCAAAAAAAAAAAAAAAAAAAAAAAAGAATGCTAAAAGTTGTTTTTACATGTAATTGGGGAAAAGTAAATTTTTTTTTAAAGAGAAAGAAGAAATCCCAGTAGTGGGTGGAGGGGTAGTGAGGGAAGAGGAGGGGGAAGAAAGAGAAAATGAAAAAGGAATCTTGGACCTCAGAGTTAAGAGAGATCTCAAAGGCTAAGTAGCCCAAGGAAGAATCATCAATTTCAAGCTACAAGAGATCCTTTAGCCTAATCCTTTCATTTTATAGGTAAGGAAAGAGGCTTAGGGAGATCAAGTGACTTGCCCAAGACTGCACAATGGAAAGAACACTAGATTTGTCTGGATTCAAATCCTGCTCCAGAAGTTTAGTATTTCTACAATTCTAAAATTAAGGGGCTAGACTAGATGACTTCTGAGATCCCTTCCAACTCAGGAGCTATGTATGATCCTATGAGCTCAAGACCTATGGCTATAAAATAAGTACCTCTACTCTCCCATCTATCTTCTGAAAAATTTCTACCTATTTCACAGTTGCCTAAATCTGGACTTGAAAGCTGTAAAGGGACTTTGAGACTAGGTCAAAGGTGTTAAAGTAAGCCCTCTTTTTTGGTACTGATATCTTCCTTTCATTTTTATGCCTCTGCCTCTTTCCATATTAATAATAATACCCTTTAGGTTTATAAAGTACATTGTACCCCAAACCTATGAAGAAAGCGACACAAGTATAATGCAAGAATTTGAATCACTATTTTGTGTGGAACAACTGAGGCCCAAAGACATTAAGTTACTTGCACATCGCTAGTAAAGTGCCTAATGTCAGTCTGGACTGGAATGTTGTTCTTCTGATAACAAGATCAGTGCTTTTATTACTATACCATTTACCTTTTCTACATGGTATTAACCTGCATTAGAGAGGATTACCAAAGCAGCAACAACAAAGGTTCTTTAATGGAGGCAAGGAGATTGCAATCCAGGTAGCCACAGGGTACAAGAATGCTTCCTGGGGGTCAGATTTAAATACATTTCACCAAAGAGAGATATCATGGAAGGCAGAGCCTGAAAAAGCTGTAACATAAGTTAATTTGCATAATAACTGAAAATCCATAAAGAAAGCTAATGAAGTTAAACAACAAGGAAGGTTGCTCAAAAGGGTTAAGATTGTTTTTGTTTTTGTTTTTAAACCCTTACCTTCTGTCTAAGAATTGATATTAAATATTGGTTCTAAGGCAAAAGAGAAGTAAGGGCTAGGCAATTGGGGTTAAGCGACTTGTCCAGGGTCACAGAACTAAGAAATGCCTGAGGCCAGAGTTTAACCTAAGACCTCTTGTCTCCATGCCTGACTCTCTATCCACTGAGCAACCTAGATACCAGTTTGGATTTACATTGTTTTACAAAATAGTCAGAGGCTGGGAAGGCTGGGAAATGGTAATATCTGGTCAGAATAGCCAGATCTAGGCACAACCAGTATGTTTTTTTTTTAATTTGTTTGTACCAGCTCAACAAGTTAGCTCTGGGATTTGGGCAAGGTCATATCATAGTCTTGTGCATTTAATAAGAGCTAAGTGGTATAGTGGGTAGAATGCAGACCTAAAATCAAGAAGACTCATCTTCCTGAATTCAAATCTGGCCTCAGACACTTGCTGGCTGGGTGACCCTGGGCAAGTTACTATAAAATGAGCTAGAGAAGGAAATAGCAAATCACTCCAATATCTTTATGAAGAAAATCCTAACTAGGGTCATGACGAGTCAGACACAAGTGAAAAATGAATGAATAAATTCTCTAATACTAGAATTCATAATCAGGAGCTAATCAATGTTTTGCTTAAAAATGAATATGAGAAAAGAGGTGGAGCCAAGATGGAGGAGAAGAGATACAGAAAGTTCAAAACCTCTCTGAGAATCCTCTTCAATCAATCTTAAAATCATGCTTCAAAATGAATACTGGAGTAACAGAACCACCACGGAGATGGAGTGAAGCAACTTTCCTACAGAAAACTACTTGAAAGAGAGAGTCTGATTCCCTGGGGTGAGAGAGGAGCATAGCTTGCAGTAAAGTCATACCAACCAGCCAAGCCAACCACTCCACGTTCACTATTCCAGTTCTGAATCTGGGACCAAGCCAATTTTGAGATCCTGAGACTCTGCTTAAGCCAACATCAGAGCCCTCCAATTTTCATTCCTTGAAGTTCCTAACCTTAATACAAGCCTGCAGTGAGCCCTGAAGTCATTGCACAAGACAGTCCTCAATGTGCCTGGCTGGTGCAAGCCTAAGATCAGAGCCCATTCCTAAGCCTGAGGTGAGGCCCTTAGCCCCAGGACAAGGTAGCTAACAGTGCTCTGAGCCCTACAAGCCATCAACAATCCCTGGAAGAGACAGAATCAATAGTGGGAGGTGGCTTTCAGAGTTAACAGCCCATAGGCCATGATACCACCTTGGAAGATGTGAAACTTGCAGAAACTTGGAACTAGAGCTGAAGGTTGGAGCAAGAAAAAACTGAAGTTTAAGAGAATGCCCTCTCTACCCTGAGAAAAGAGCCCACCTTTAAGATTAAAATAAAAGTTGAGAACAAAAGCTAGGAAAATAAGCAAACATAAAAAAAACAGCTAATCATAAAAAAATATTATGGAGTCAAAGAAGAGCAAGACAGACTCAGAAGGAGACAGTGTGCAAAACTTCAGGGAATTAGTCTCAGGCTCTGAAATTACTCAGAAAGGATTTCAAAAATCAAATAAGAAAGGCAGAGGAAAATGGAGAAGAGTAATGAAAGCAGTGCAAGTAGAAAATATCACCTTAAAAAAAGCAGAATTGGCTAAATGGAAGAAGAGGTACAAAAATCTAATGAAGAAAAGAGTTTTCTAAAAAGTAGAATTTGCACAATGGAAAAGGAGGTTCAAAAGTTTACAAAAGAAAAGAATTTCTAAAAAAATTAATTGGATAAGTAGGAGCTAATACTTTCATAAGACATCACGAAACACTAAAACAAAATCAAAAGAATGAAAAAAAAATAAAATATTTCTTTAAAAAAACTGACTTCGAAAATAGATCCAAGAGAAGCAATTTAAGAATTATTGGACTACTTGAAAGTCATAATAAAAAAGAAAACTAGACATCATATTATAAGAAATTATCAAAGAAAACTGACTGATATTCTTGAACAAAAGAGTAAAATAGAAATGGAAAGAATCTAACATAACCTCCTGAAATAAATCCCAATGACAACTCCCAGGAATATTATAGCTAAATTCTAGAACAGCTATGCCAAATAGAAAATACTGCAAGCAAACAGAAATAGTTCAAATATCATGAAGTCACAGTCAGGATTGCACAAGTAAACAAGAAAGAGAAAATAAGGTCAAACTTTAGATTCCTACATGAAAAGATAATATTTGTAACTCAAAATTTTTATCATTATCAGAGCAGTCAGAGAATTGTGAGGGGAATAATGAAAAAGTGGAATAATAGAAGGGAGGGGGAAGAGTGAGGATAGTGATTAAAAGCAAAACATTTGTAAAGAGGGACTGAGTGGAAGGAGAGAGACAAAAATAGAATAGAAAGGGAAAATAAAATGGAAGGGAATATACAATTAGCAATCATAACTGTGAATATAAATGAGATGAACTCATCCATAAAACAGAAGCAGATAGCAAAGTAAATTAAAAACCAGAATCCTACAATATGTTGTCAATTAAAAAAAAACATTCAAGGCAGGGAGCCATACATAGAATAAAGGTAATAGGCTGGGCAGAATTTATTGTGCTTTAGCTGAAGTAAAAAAAAAAAAAGTAATCATGATCTCAGAAAAAGCTAAAGCAAAAATAGATCTAATTAAAAGCGATAAGAGGGGGCAGCTGGGTAGCTCAGTGGAGTGAGAGTCAGGCCTAGAGACAGGAGGTCCTAGGTTCAAACCCGGCCTCAGCCACTTCCCAGCTGTGTGACCCTGGGCAAGTCACTTAACCCCCATTGCCCACCCTTACCAATCTTCCACCTATGAGACAATACTCCGAAGTACAAGGGTTAAAAAAAAAATTATTAAAAAAAAAAGTGATAAGAAAAGAGACTACATCTTGATAAAAGGTCCCATAGAGAGTGAAGTAATAACAATACTAAACATATATGCATCCAGTGATATAGCCTCCAAATTTTTAAAGATGGAATTAAATGAGCTTCAAGAGGAAATAGATAATAAAACTATACTAATGGGGGACTTCAACCTTCCCTTCTCAGAATTAGATAAATCTAACTAAAAAATCAACAAGAAAGAAGTGAATGAAGTTTTAGAAAAAGTTAGATTGAATAGATCTCTGGAGAAAATTGAATAGGAATAGAAAGGAATATACCTTTTTTTCAGCAATAGATGGCACCTATACAAAAATTGACCCTATATTAGGGTATAAAAATTTCACAACCAAATGCAGAAAAATAGAAATAATAAATGCATCATTTTAGATCATAATGCAGTAAAAAATAGAGCCAATAAGGTCCATGGAAAGACAAATTAAGAATTAATTGGAAACTAAATACTCTAATTCTAAAAAAAGGGGTGGGTCAAAGAACAAATTATAGAAACAGCAATTTCATTAAAGAGAATGACAATGAGGAGACAACATATCAAAATTTATGAAATAGAGTCAAAGCAGTTCTGAGAGGAAATTTATACCTCTGAACACTTACATCAATAAAATAGAGAAAAAGCAGATCAATTAATTGGGTATGCAACTAAAAAAACTATGAACTAAAAAAAATGAACAAGCTAAAAATCCTCAATTAAAGACTTACTTGGAAATACTAACCATTGAACTAATAAATAAGACTAGAAGTTGGTTTTATGGAAAAAAAATAAATTAGACAAGGCATTGGTTAATTTTATTTTAAAAAAGGAAAGAAGTCAAATTACCAGTATTCAAAAATGAAAAGGGTAAATTCACTACCAATGAAGAGGAAATAAAAGCAATCATTAGTAGCTATTTTACCCAATTATATGGTAATAAATCTGATAATCTCACAGGGAAAGGGGAGGACTTATTTCTACACTAACTTAGTGACCTAAACAGAAAGGGCCCAACGAGTTGTAATGGAGTCTCTGTGTGACTGCCTCAGACCTGGACCTGCCAGGCTTGAGCACAGCTAAGGGCTAATGTGGCTTTGGGGTTCTCACTGCAATCCACTGATGATCTCTGGATGCCAAGAGCCAAGGTGGTCTTAGGTACCAAGTAGGGAGGGTGTGCTTAAGATGCTGCCCACCAGACCTCAAACTTCTCCTCTTTCCTTGGCACAGCACTGAAGATCTTGACCTCTTTGCTAGATGCCACCACCACACAGGATCCCAGGGGAAAATCAGGATGCAGGATGTCCTTTTACTCTGAGTTCTCCCAGGGCTAACCACATTTTTTGCTAACCCCTAAAGGAGTCCCACTCAGAACACAAGTCACTTCTTCCTGCTCCTTCATTCCATCTTGGAATTCCCAGCTCCAGCTCCTTCCTGCTATATACACCTTAATTCTTAATTACTAACTAATCTTATCTTCCTCACAACACTAAGAAATAGAATGGAGGATCAATGGAATAGATTGATCCATGACTTTAGCAATCTAGTGTTTGATAAATCCAAAGATTCTAGCTTTGGAGAATTGTTTTTGTCTTTTTTTTTGGTTACTATTTCACAAGGACTACTGGAAAAATTAAAAAGCAATATGACAAAAAATAGATATAGACCAATATCTCACACTTTATACCAAGATAAGGTCAAAATGATTTAGACATAAAGGGTCATATCATAAGTAACATAGTATTCATTTTATATCTCATAATATTCTCTCTCTCTTGTTTGGTCAAAATTTTTTCCCTTCCCCATAGACCTGACATGTAAACTATTCTATGTTTAAAAGATAAAATATGTTGATAATATACAATACTATCCATGTATTTTATGCATTTCTGAGTTTCTAAATTTTTCTGTCATCTGTTGGTTTTTGTGTTTCATCTGTGGCTTCCACAAAATTCCTCCCAAATTCCCATTTAATTTCTTATACTGGCCTGCAATACATTGAAACTGAGATAGGGAAAGTCACAATGTGGAAGGGATACCTGTATATATACATATTACTCTAAATTTAGGTTTCTCTGCAGAAGAGATGATTTCAGAGAAATCTAGGAAGCTTAACTTTATTCAAAGGGCAACCACTACAGTGAGGAGTTTGAAGACAAAGAACAATTGAAGGAATTAGGAATATTTGACCTCTAGAAAGAGAAAAATTGGGGGAAAATAATGGTAAAGGATGCTCTGTACAAGAGGGAATAGATTTATTCTTTTTAGGCCCAGAAGGCAGAATTAGAAAACTAAATGAAGTCAGGGAATAGATTTCAATTTCACATAAGAAAACCTTTCCATCTTGGTTTACAAGTAGAATATCAACTGAGTGAAGAAAAGAAGTGTGAAGGTAGTATGGGAAAAGAGAAAAAGAAAATCAAAACCCATATTTTATGGGAATAGCAACCACATTTTGTGGATGTTCTTTTTTTTAAAATCTTACCTCCATCTTAAAATCAATACTGTGTATTGGTTCCAAGGCAGAAGAGTGGTAAGGGCTAGGCAATGGGGGTGAAGTGACTTGCCCAGGGTCCTTTTCCACAGCTGGGAAGTGCCCGAGACCAGATTTGAACCCAGGACCTCCCATCTCTGAGCCTAGCTTCAATCCACTGAACCACCCAGCTACCTCCCGATACTCTTCTTTCTTAATTTTTATTATTATTTTTTAAAAATCCTTATTTTCTGTCTTAGAATCAATATCGTATATTTGTTCCAAGGCAGAAGAGTGGGTGAAGAGTGAATCAAGCTTTCTTTGTCTATCAATCAGCAACTTTAAAATTAATCAATCAAAAACTTAAGCACCCCTATTTAAAACTAAGTAATAGTGTTCTCAATAGTTGCTAGAGTGGGTGATGACTCCATAGGCCACTGGCCTGCCCCTGGGCAGTGCTAAGCAAATTGAAAGACTGCAATTTGTTCCCGTGAAGTGGAGGAAGGGACAGGAAATGATATAGAAAAAGGACTATAAAAAGTCCTGAACTTCCTATCTGGGTTTCTTCTCTTTCAGGACTTTGCCTTGTAACTTCGCTTAGATTTCCCTTTTGGACTTCTCTTTTTAGACTTGTCCTTCAGTCTTCTCCTTTGGAGTTTGTCTTGGAAGATTCTGCATCAGTGAGTTGGAAAGAAGGAGGAGATTCTTTCTCTGAATCCTGCATTGGATTTCTGGGTGAGTAGTTGACCTACCTTTCCTGGCTTCTGAAGAGATTGATTCTGGAGAGGTCTTCTTTTCCTAGAGAAGACTGCATTGGTGGAATGCTTGCTGAAGACACCACTAGGTCCTCTGGCTGAAGATTATCAAGGTCTGATGAGACTGAGCCAGACACCGAAGCAACACTTAGGGTGATAGGCTAGACATTTCTCTACCCTTTTCTTTCATGTCTCCACTTTCACTCTTTCTACCTCTTTGTAAATAAATCTGCTACTAAAAGTCATTTTGACTTAAGCTATAATATTTTTAAACTGGTGACCACAATACTACTTTAGAATTTTCATATTAGCATAAAAACCTAAATTTTATATTCTTACAGTGTTAAGGCTAGGCAATAAGAGTTAAGTGACTTGCCCAGGGTCACACATTTAGGAAGTATTTGAGGTCCAATTTGAACCCAGGACCTCCCATCTCTGGGCCTGGCTCTCAGTCTACTAGGCCACCTAAACTGCCCCCATGGATGCTCTTTTAATTGTTGCATTCCTAATAGGGAGATGTTGGGTTTTCTTTAATCTATTCCTCCCATCTTGTTCTGATTGACCAGAGATCAGTTAATACAGAGTAACCTCTAACGTCCTTTCCAACTCTAAATTTATGATCCTATGAAATTGAGAAGGGGCAGCTAGGTGGCACAGTGGATAGAGGACCAGTTGGAGTTAGGAAGACTCATCTTTCTGAATTCAAATCTGGCCTCAGACATTTACTAGCTGTGTGATTCTGGGTAAGTCATTTAACCCTGTTTGCCTTATTTTTCTCATCTGTAAAATGAGCTAGAGAAGGAAATGGCAAACCACATCAGTATCTTTGCCAAGAAAACCCCAAATGGGGACATGGGGTTGGATACCACTAAAACTAATTGAACAATGCAAATGGATCCAATTCCTTTCTCTTTTGCCTACTCCATCCTCATCCTCACTTCAAAACTTTCTCCTTCAGCACTGGTAATAAACAGAATAGATGTATAATAAAATCTGGTTTTTTTGGGAGAAATAGAATAACTTAAACAACAGAAATAGGGCTAGAGAGGGGTATCTTCTCAGTTGCCCAGATCTTCTTATAAAGTTTTGTATGGGGAAAACAAGTTAGAAGAGGGAGAAAGACAACTATGAGCAATCTACTGGGTACTACATCATTTTTTATAATGGGAGTTTTAGACACAGGGTTTCTCTGAGAAAATTAGGGCAAACCAGGAGTGGCCACAGAAGAAAGCTCTAATTAAACGAGGCTTTATGACATATAAATGAAACTTTGAAATAATGTACTTGGGGCGACCCTGTTTAGAAAGTATCATAATGCATAAAGTAATGCTATTTATAGCCAGTCAAAAACATTTGTAGAATTTTATTTGGCTGTCTCCTATGTTGAGGTTTGCTTTATAGCCACAGGATGAGGGGGTGCAATTAAAATTCTCTGTCACATGTGTATTTTTAAAGGCTTTTGTATTTAGTCATTGAGAATTTCTGAGTTCAGGCATCCTGGTTCACAGGGTCCAGGAACTACATATACTGCATGAAGGGAGCTTATCAAGCAGAATAAAACTGAATCTTATCTTGGAAATAGGAAAGGGAAGATTGCTTTATCTGTGAAAAAGAGTTGTACTAGGTAAAGAGAATTCTCTATGAGAATAGCTTAAGTAGATCTCAGCCTATCAGTGGAAGGTGGGCTCTGTTTATGTTGTGCTTATCTTGTGGAATCTTTTATTTTCTTCACTGAAAGTGAAAGAGAAAAGTGGGGGAGAGAAAGAGAAAGGAGGAAGGGGAGAGAAAGACAAACCAACAGTTCAAGACAGATACACAGAGAGAGGGATTGCACAAATGTTCAAGTAGAGCTAAAATATAGCATGAATCCAGAATTTGTTTCACATAGTCTATCTTCATTTTCCTATTTTAGATGCTGTTGAACTGACTTGTAGCCTAGGCCTTGGAGTCCAAGGGGGGAAAAAATCTACATTGTAAATGTTAGAAACCTAAAGTAAGAACTCTTTATTAGTCAGCTCTCATCATTAGACATATACTGGATGATTGAAATCCAGAAACCATCCTGACACATCAGGAAAATTTTTTAACAATTCTCTGGGTATACCATATGTCTCTTGATAATCTGACTGAAACATACTCTTTATCTTCTTAATCTTACGCTATTGTTAAACACTGAGTTGCATCACTGCTTCAAGAAATGTTTTGCTTTTGGACTGATCTCTTCCTGTTGCTTAATTTTTGTAGCATGTCTATGAGCAATGAACGAAATGCCCTCTTCCTTATTCTATCTATCCCTAAATAACCAAGTGCTATAATGAAATGGTAAGTTTGTTTTGAGCACTCCCCACCCCTATCACTTCCCTTTTAGCTTAATTTTTCCTTTATTCCTATTCATTGCCAGGATGCTGCTTCCTGCTTGCCCATCACCACCACTCAAGTTAGTTCTCCACAGGCGGTGATCTATGCTTGAAACTCATCCCTTTCTCTATTACATCAAAATTTATCAGTCCTGTGTTCCAGTCCTTTTCAGCAATCAACAACCTTTGGAGAGCTCAGTCCCCATAGGTGCTGCCAACTGAAAATGGCTTAATGTGTCACCATTTCAGAGGTATTAACATTTAAAAAAACAACAATAAAAACAACTGATTTTCTACTTCTTGACAGAGAAGTGATAGACTAAATATGCAAAATGAGATCTATATTCTCAGACATACACACATTTATATTTGCTGAGATATATATACACACACAAAATACATGCATACATATATATATATTTGTTTAAAAAAGTAGGACTTCTGTTTATAGGAATGAGAGAGAGAGGGAGAGAGAAAAAGCGAGAGAGAGGAGAGGGAGGGAGAGAGAGAGGGGGGGACAGAGAGGGGAGAGGGAGAAGGAGAGGGAGAAAGAGAGGGAGAAAGAGAGGGAGAGGGAGAGAGAGAGGGAGAGGGAGAGAGGAAGAGAAGTTGCAAAACAACTCAAAGGAATGATTTTCTAACATTAGACTTTCTGGCACTATGGTAGTTGGAGAGAGTTTTCAGGAGAGGAGCTTTCTATTAGACTGCAAACTTTGAAGACAGGGATTGTCCTATGGTCTCATTTTGTAGTTTCAGTACGTAGCCTGGCACCTAGTAGGTGCTTAGTAAATGTTTATTTGTTGATGGGCCCTCTGCAAGTCCTATTTTCCTTTGGTTACGGATAAAACTAGCATTTTTTATAAGAGAAAGACAAAACAAAAAATAGAATTACTGTACCCTGCCAGATCCAAGCTTCAAGAAGCTGAGCAATTTCTGTTTTTTTCTGACCCATTTTCCCCACTCTTAGACTTGTTTTCTATATCTAATAAACAACTAAGATTGTCAAAACAAACAAAAGGAAATATCTCATTGATATGGTGCTTTATGGCTTTCAAACAAATTCTAAAGTAGAGCTATAAAAGATGATTTTGTAGCAGTGTTAAGTCAGAAAAATAAAGCCTACTTCTGGGGGCCTTGACAAATAGAGGCATGGATATTGTGCCCCTCGTTTAATTATGCCAATTCTCAGCTCCTCCGTGACAGTTCTGTGGAAATATGCCATTCAAGTTTGCATTTTTTAGAGTTCACCAGCTTGGCAATGCAAAGAACTGTTAATATGAGGAAATAATGCTGAAAAAGAAAAGGATCCATCAATCCTGACTCAAATTCCCAGCTTACTATGGAATGCACTAATCAAAGCTGGACATTGTTCAACATTGCATTGAAGCTTTCATTCAGTTGTGCTTATACTGACAAATACACAGGAGGCTCAAGTAACTTGAGATTGCAAAATCAAGCCATCTGTAGTAAAAGAGGCCAATGTGGGGGGAAATGAAAGCAGTGTTTCTGGAGGGTTCATGAGGTTGCTTCAGAAATGCATCTATTTTGTATCAGATTTAGTGTCAAGCTAAACATGTATTTGAGAACATTAAAAAATTAATTTCTATGGGTACATTTTGTTCTTGTATCACCAACATTCCCCAACATATCCTCTAAATATCCCACTGAACCATTCCTTATGGCAAAGAATAAAAAGGAAAAAAAGAATTCAGCAATTTTTTTAAATGGTTTTTTCCAGCAGAACTGGGAGAACATTGTACAAAGTAACAGCAATATTGGATGATGATTATCTGTGAAAACTTGGCTACTCTCAGCAATGCAGGACAATCCTGAAAGATTTATGATGGGGAAGGCTATCTGCCTCCAGAGAAAGAACTGTTGGAGTCATCCAACACATCAATGTATTTATGTTTTTATTTGGAGGTTTTGGTTATGTATGAATTTCCTCTTACAACAGTGATCAATATGGAAGTTGTTTTGCATGACAATAAAATGTTTTTTTCTTTGACATACACATTATGCTAATTTATAAAAAAGTTTTATACATATATATTTTTTTTCCTTTAGATGGGTACCAAAAGCTCATTTCTTTAATGCTTCATTTTTTTTTAATTTTTTTTTATTTTTTTTTAAATAACCTTTAACTTCTGTGTATTGACTTATAGGTGGAAGAGTGGTAAGGGTAGGCAATGGGGGTCAAGTGACTTGCCCAGAGTCACACAGCTGGGAAGTGTCTGAGGCCAGATTTGACCCTAGGACCTCCGGTCTCTAGGTCTGGCTCTCAATCCACTGAGCTACCCAGCTGCCCCAATGCTTCATTTTTTAAAAAGCCTATTACAATGTGGGGGCAAATGGGATTAATTGCTCTTATAACATTTCCCCCATTATTGATTTTTATGAAATTTCTTTTTTATTATAAATGTAATCTTCAAAAACACAAACCTTTCAATACACAAAAGAATAAGAAAATTGTGTAAGAAATTAAATTTGTTAGTTTCTAAGATATATAGATATATGTATATTATATATATGACTTAAAGTAGTAACAGAATTGCTGTGTGTTCCATATTGCAGTTTTTGTTGTTTTTGTCAACCTGAAAAAAACACAGAAGCTCTAAAGCAGTTTACAAAAGAACACATCTTTAATCAGGACAAAGGAGACAATGCTCTTGTGAACACTATGCAGAACCAAGCGTAGGATTCTGGGAACACTGTCTCAAAATGGGAATTTCCATTGAATTGTAGAACTCAGTGTTTTATATATACTTTAGGGAGTACAAGAAAGGAAGGACACCTGATTAGTTTACCTAGAGGCTAGACTACCTGAGAAAAGGCTAGATACAATGAGAGAAACTAAGATTAAAAAAAAAAAAAGGCACTTAAAGGGGGCAGTTGGGTAGCTCAGTGGAGGTCCTAGATTCAAATCTGGCCTCAGACACTTCCCAGCTGTGTGACCCTGGGCAAGTCACTTAACCTCCATTGCCTAGCCCTTACCACTCTTCTGCCTTGGAGCCAATACACAGTATTGACTCCAAGATAGGAGGTAAGAGTTTAAAAAAAAAAAAGGGGCACTTAAGATTTTATTATATCTGCTAATCCTATTTAGAGTGATCAATAGATTTGAGGGTTTATTGTTTAGCCTTGGAACAAACCTACTAATTCTATCTGCTAATCCTATTTAGAGTGATCAATGGATTTGAGGGTTTATTGTTTAGCCTTGGAACAAACCTACTAATTCTATCTAGGGTACTTGAGGGTTTCATAAAACAAGGTTGCCATTTTCTTCTGTGCATTTTGGAGAAAGTTTTATTAATGAGATCTCTTTGTCTCTTTTTCTTTTTCTTACCCTTTGATATTCTGTAACTTATTTCTATCAGCTAAAAAAAAGCCCTACCTCATGAAAAAATATACATACATGCATATATATTTGATATATATGTATATATGGTCCAGCAAAGCAAATTAGATATTGATCATGTCTGAGAATATAGATCTCTTGATGCAGAGTGAAAAAAGCAGAACCAGGAGAACATTGTACACAGAGACTGATACACTGTGGTAAAATCAAATGCAATGGACTTCTCTACTAGCAGCAACAGTGATCCAGGACAATTCTGAGGGATTTATAAGAAAGAACTCTATCCACATTCAGAGAAACAACGGTGGGAGTTGAAACACAGAAGAAAAACAACTGCTTGAACACATGGGATGGTGAGGATATGATTTGGGATGTGGACTCTATAAACAACCACCCCAGTGCAACTATCAATAATATAGAAATAGGTCTTGATCAATGACACATGTAAAATCCAGTGGAAATGCACATGCTATGGGTGAGGGGGGGTTGTTTGGAGGGGAGAGAAAGAACATGAATCATGTAACCATGGAAAATTTTTCTAAAAAAAAATCAAAATGCTATAAAAATAAAAGAATACTCAAAAAAAAAAAGAATATAGATCTCATTTTATACCTTTAGTCCAATATTTCTCTTTCCCCAGAAATCATGTACTGGGGTCGAACCTGCATCCCTGCACTGCATTCACTACATCACATAAGAACCCTCCAGTGTGAGTCACAAGACAGTGAGGTAAGCATGTGGACTCAGAAAGGATCAAGTTAAGATTGGGGTTAAAGAAGAAGAAATAAAAAAGGGGGTTCCAGGAAGTACACCCTCTCTATTCCCTTGGATGGCAGAGTTGCAGGATGCTGGCTGGGAACCATGAGGCCATGTGGTAGAGAGACACATGGCTGGTTGGCTGGTTAGCTGGTTAGAATAGGCTTCAATCTCTATCTGCTTTCTCTATTCA
This sequence comes from Gracilinanus agilis, assembly GCF_016433145.1. Taxonomy (NCBI): domain Eukaryota; kingdom Metazoa; phylum Chordata; class Mammalia; order Didelphimorphia; family Didelphidae; genus Gracilinanus; species Gracilinanus agilis. Next base: position 251,330,698 of record NC_058132.1, read on the forward strand.
AGTAATATTAATAAACTTTATGGAAATTAAGGACCACAGAGTGTTAATTTAATTTAGTTTTTACATTAGTCTTCTAAAATCATGAATGATTACTGTTTTGATCAGAGTTTTGAGGTCTTTGAATGAAAGTTGTACATCATGTTATATTATTGTTGTATGTAAGTTCCTGAGTAATCATTATGTAAGTTCTTTTTTTTTTAATTTTATGCTACATTAGTTTATAGAAATCTTTTGATCTTTCTCTGAATTCTTCATATTTTTCATTTCTTATGGAATAATAATATTCCATTCCATTCCATACCACAGCTTTATTCATCCTTTTCCCAATAGATAGAAAACATTTTTTAGGAAACCCAGATTGTTTCCAATTTCTTTGCTACAATAAAAAGTGTTACTATAAACACTTTTGTACAGTGATGGTGAACCTATGGCATAGGTGCCAAAAATGGCACTCAGAGCACACTCTATGGGCACACAGGCCACCTTCCCCCACAACTCCCCAGAGTTTGTTACTAGAAGGGTAGAGGAATTTGGGCAGAGCTGCTCCCTTCCCCATCTCCACCATGCCTAACAACATTTTTTTCACATCCCCCGACCCTCTGCTCAGTGGCCTAATGGGAGCACACAGGGGGTAAAGTGGGTAGCTCACAGGCAACAGAGCTGGAGGGGAGCAGAGCATTTGGGCTACTCCCCTCTCCCTTTCTACTCACTGAGGACATTCCTCACTTTATCCACCCCCTCTGTCCAGCAACCCAATGGGAGTGCTTATTCTCACCCTTGTGTGGGGAAAAGCACTTGGTGGGGGAGAGGGGCACATGGTTTTGGGGGGCAGGGAGGGGAAGGGCCAGGCACTCTGTCTCTAAAAGGTTCCCCATCAATGCTCTAATACTTATTTTTTCCTCTTTCCTTCTTCTCCCTCTTTCCTTCTTCTCCTTGAGTAGGGACTAAGAATAATATCACTACTTCAAAGAATAGGTATATTTTAGTGACTTTGGGGGAATAGTTCTGAATTGTTTTCCAGAATACTTGGTCCAATAGACTTGGACCTTGAATATGTAACCTCTTGGTCCACTCAACTGGAAAATCTCTAAGGCCTGTCCCCTTCTCCCACTGATGAGTTCATTCCAGGGTCTCCATTTTGGAGAGTGGTCTTCTCTGGCCAATCTTATTTTTTGTTTTTCCTGGCTCTGCTTTTGATTTTCAAGATTTGAATATCACTAACTTCCCCTCCTCCCCTCTTTGTTTGAGTCATCATTTTTATCTCATACAACAGTGATATAGATTATGCATGTAGGTTAGTGGCATTAATACAGAAAAGTGGTTCAAATGCTAACTGAATTCACAGCTGGAGTAAGAGTCAAATACAGCAACTTGAGTTAGAAATAGCAAATTTGAGACTCTTGAAAGCTAAGAACAAGTTAAAAAGTCACTCTTTAGTAATATGATTAATTTTTTTATTATGCATCTTTGAAAGTACTTCAAAATAGATTCTATAATTCTATAATAAAGACTAAGTTCTAGGGTAAAGAGACATGCTTGAGGGATTTTATTTTGATTTCCTGCTTTCCCTACCTTTCTGAATACTAGAATTTTAATTTACCTAAGGAAAAGCATTCCAATGGACTTTTCTAATATCTAGTTCCAGATGGCTATGAAAGACCAGGCATTTTCCTTTTGCCACTATTAATTTGGAAAATAATTTTGAAGACAAAATTGGCGTTAAAATCAGAGTGGGACCAAGGAGACAAAGAACAGGGTTTTTTAAAAGATTACAATCATACACAGGAAGGGGATGAGAGCTTCCAGGATCAGTTGAACAAGATATGTCAGAAGTAGAAGGGATTAGAGGTGATTGCCTATCAGTGTTAAATGTTCATTTGCATATTAGCTATTCAAGGGAGGAAACCCTTAGGGTTCCTTCTTCAGAATATCTGGTTGAGTATTGTCTGTTCAACTAATGTCATCAGGGTTGTAAGAAATATGTATTATCATATAACATATGATAAAATATATTGTTATACAATATAATATTATAAACTATTAAATGTAAAGCATTAAATGTATTATATTTTAAATATCCACAGTTAATACCACAAAAATCAATTCAAAATAACAGTGAATGAAATATTTTTCTTTTTTGGGAGACTAAGACAACACAACATTCAGAAGCAAATAAAGCTAGTGGCTTACTATTTGATAAACCCAAAGAGCTGAGCTACTGGTTAAAAACACACTATCTAAAAACAATTGCTAGGAAAACTGGAAAGTAGTTTGGCAAGAACTAGATATGGATCAAAATCTTAGGTCATATGCTAATAAGTTCCAAATGGATAAACAACTTAGATACTAAAGGTGACATCATAAACAAATTAAACAAACAAGGAAGTAATTGCCTTTCAGATCTATGGATAAGGGAAGAGTTTATGAACAAACAAGGAGATAGAGCAGATTACAAGGTGATAAAATCAACAATTTTGATGACTTAAAATTAATAAGTTTTTTTTGCATAAACAAAATCAGTGCAGCTAAACTCTTCCCCCTCCTTGACCTGTTAAAATTCTGGATTTCAAAACCCTGCTTTTAATGTTGTGTCATCCTGGATCTTCCTCCATGCCAAGGGTCTCCTCCCTTTGGTACACCCAATTACCCCTGAGGCCAACTCAACCAGAAATGTCTTTCAGAGAAGGTTTGCCCTCTTCTCCCATTGCTGGCCCTTTCTGGCCAACTTTTATTCCTTTCCTGGCTTTGCTTCTGACTTTGCAGACTTGAACACCATGACCTTTCCCCCTCCTTTTTTCCCCTCTGATTTTTAGCTTCCTTGTTGTGTGTTATTTTCCTCTATTAGAATATAAGCAGCTAAAGGGCCTGCAGGATTTTCTTTTTGCTTATATTTGTATCTCCACATCTTAGCACCATGCACATTGGAAGTACTTAATAAATGTTTCTTTTTTTACTTTCTAAAATAAGAAAAGAAACAGGAAAAATCTTTGGAATACGTTTGGCCAATAAGGACCTCATTTCAAATATAAGGAAATGATTCAGACCTGTTAGGTTAAGAATCCAATTGATAAATGGTCAGTGGATATCAACAGGAAGTTTTCAGAAGAAAAGCAGTCCAAACAGTAGCAATAGGAATGAATGCTCCAAATCACCAAAAGAAATATAACTTAAGGCAAATCTGAGGTTTTGTCTAATACCATCAGTTTGGCAAAGTTGACAAAAAAGAAAATGACAATATTAGAAGAGATGCAGGAAAGTGGGGACACTAAGGCACTGTTGTTGGAGGTGAGAATTGGTTCAGCTATTCAGAAAAGCAATTTGGAACTATGTCAAAAAAGTTACTGGATACCTTTGACTCTCTACTGTTATAATGAAATCAGGGAAAGCAGGAAATACCAGGCAGAGGCAGGGAGAGAATTCCAGAGCCCTGGAGACAGTGACTCTCTGAGGAGACAATTGGTTGCTGGACTTGCTCTCTAGACCTAGTCTGTGTGGACTTATTTTTCAAGCCTTTCGCCTGTCAGGAAGTAGTTGCGTTTGGTTTAAGCTACACAGGTGGACTGTTAGTAAGATCCTTACTCCCTTTCCTTGTGGATTTATACCTGCTGCTGTGATTCAACTGGATTCCTGCCAGACCCAAAGGACAACAGTTGTGAGATCTCCCCTTGCTGACCCAGTGGACCTGGTATACCTTCCAGCTTTCCCTACTCTGAATTATTAGCAAAGGGGGTTGGGGTGGGGATTCTGGTTAGGTTATAGCTTAGGCAGACTGGGGATCTTGAGGTAGAGATAAGGGTTGTACCATCTATTTGAATCCTGTTGGACTTTGGTGGGAGGGATTTAGTTTTAATCCCAGTTAGATCATCCCACTCCCTTTCCTTATTTGTCCTAGTTTTATAATAAACCCTGTTTAACAACTTAGAGTTAACTTGTCAGTTTCTCCCTAGAATCCTTCCCAAATCTAAAGGACTTCTGAATAACTGGCCCAAAGGACTATTTCATCAAGTGACTAGAAAAGCCACCGAAAATTCTAACCATTATTACCTACTAATATTCATTATTTACTTATTTCACTACCAGGTACAAGTCCAGAGCAACCTCCCTCCTAAATGTTCTGACCAACCACCATTTGTGCCAATCTAAATTAGGGCCTTCCAAACTCATTCATTAGCTATGGCTGAACACATTATACATCGACTTTAGTTTTGTGATGTCATTGGTCTTATTTGAAAACAAAAAGATAAACAACAGCAATAGCTAGTTTTATGTTCCAGAAATCCTAGATGGAAGAAAAGGACCTATATTTGCAAAAATATAAATTTTTGTGGTAGCAAAGAACTGGGAATGAAGGGGAAATCTATCAGTTGGGGAATGGCCAGACAAATATGAGTCTATTGGAATGCTATTTTGCCACAAGAAATGAAGGGGCTGTTTCCAGAGAAACCTGGGAAGACATATGAAATGACACAAAGCGAAGAGGATGATTTCAAAGAAACCTGGGAAGATTTGTATGAATGGATGCAAAATAGAGTTAGAGATAGGAGAACTATTAATAGAACAGTCACGCTATTAAAACTAACAACTTTTTTTGAAAGTCTTTAGAACTCTAATCAGTGCAATGACTGTTGATAATTCCAGGAGGCTGATGACAAAGCACGTTGTCTACTTCCTCACAGAAAAGTAATGGACAGGCAAAGTCCTAGTTTAAAGTATAAACTAACTTGAATGGTATTTATAGAGAAAGATGGTAGAAAACTATGAGGAGTGTTGCCTCATAAAAGCGAGAAGCAAAGGAGGAAATAATAAGTTTGCAGAAAGCTTGGCAGGAGGCCTAAATTATACGAAAATCATATGTATTTAATCCAACCCCTCCCTTTCAGTTGAAATCTGTCAGATAATTTATTAACATACAGGCCTTTCTGCGTGGAGAAATGTTAATAGTTGGAAACAACCCTGGAAATCAGAATACCTTCTCTGACCTAAGCAACTTCCAATTGATATTTATAGTGTGAAACAGAAGATGAAATTACATCACAAAGATTCATGTTTAGCTTTTTAAAAATTTTGTTTTTTTTTTATTTACTGGCTATGTTGTACAGTGGATAGAGGACTTGACCTGAAGTCAGGAAAATAAGTTCAAATTCTGCCTCAGACATTTCTTAGCTAGATATGTGACCCTGAGCAAGTCACTTAACTTCTACTTCCCTCAGTTTCTTTATCTGTAAAATGAAGATAACAGCTCCAGCCTCCCAGCATTGTTATAAGGATACATTTTTTTGTAAAAGTTTTGCAGACAGACAAAATCTACTCCCTCTTCCATGTGATCTTTTTCAAATACTTGAATGTTTAAGATCCTATCCTCCCCAAGTCTTCTTTAGGTCTAATTTCCCATTCCCCTCAACTGATCATCATAAGGCAAGATTAAATATAGGACTTCACCAGGCTATCTTAACATTTTCTTGTAAAACACCGAGAGCCTGAGGGAATATGATGCAAAATTGTTAAGTTTTTTAAGAGAGAAGGGAGAAATGAGAGTGACAAATCTTTGGATGACTTAAGATGACAGCACAGGGACCAAGGAGGAAGGGAAGATCAAGGGGACATTCTAATGCAGCCAGTAATCTTAAAGCACAGTATAAATGCTATTATTATTACTAAAGGGAATAGTTATATGTTTGGCGAATCCTTAAAAGAAAAAACCTTCCTAAAACCACTCTTCCCCTCTCTTTATTATTCCTAATGATTCTCTTTCAGTTTGGTCCAGGGCAAACAAAGGGATATCTCTCTTAACTGAATTAAACAAAAAGTCTTTTCCCCCCTGTAGGTGGGATTTTATTTATTTTCTTAAATTATTTTATTTTTTACTCATTAAATGTAATAACAAATTTCCACATAAGTTTTCTGAAGTTATGTGGTCCAAAGTTGTCTCCTTTGCTCCTTTCCCTCCCCCGGTCCCCTTGAGCTGGCAAACAATTCAATTTGGTTAAATGTGTATTATCGTACAAAAATATTTCCATGTCGTTCATTTTTTTTTTTGTGAATAATCTTATAAAACCAAAACCCCAAAACATAAAACCCAAATAAACAAGTGAAAAATCATATGCTTTGATCTGCATTCCAACTCCAACAGTTCTTTCTCTGGAAGTGGACAGCATTCTTTGTCATATGTCCCTCAGGATTGTCCAGGCTCATTGTATTCCCCTGCAGCTTTTAACAAAGTTAACCTCGCAATTCTCCTAGACACTCTCTTCTCTGGGCTGTCATGACATAGCTTCCTCTTTGTTCTTTTATTTGTTTGACTGTTCCCCCTTGGTCTTCTTTATAGCATCATCACCCATAGGACATCCCCCAGTTCTAGGAGTGTTCTGAGGCTTTCTCCTGGAGTCTCTTCTCTTCTTTCTCTATACTTTGATTTCATGCCCTCATCAGCCCCCATGAGTTGTCATAATCTCTATGCACATGACTCACAGCTCTATGTACCAGCTGTCCCTCCTCTCTTCTGAACTCCTGTCTTGTATCACTAACTAAAACTCTTCACTACCTGACCCCCTTCCTACTTTCCAGTCTTTCATCCCATCCACACACTGTAGAATCCAGCCTACCTAATGTCTCTACATTAACATGTGTGCCCAAACTTGCGGACAGAGCTGGATCTACATGTTAATAGAAGAGATTGTGCATATGAGATGATTTGAGAGAAGCCAGAACAAAGCTGCCAGATGCTTAAAGTATGCATCTCGTAAGTCTGGAACCTTAGACCAACCCCTTAGCCTTTCCTCAAACCTCAAATTGCTAGGATTGTTGAAGGATCAAATGAGATAATAATTGTCAAGCACTTAGCATGCTGCCTGGCACACAGTGGGTGCTTAAGATATGTTGTTTAATTTCCTAAAATGTTACCTGAAAGGTGGAGTGAGGGGAGGGTTACCTGCTAGCCTGCTCCCATTAGTTCCTTGGTTTCATGGTACCTGAGCATCACAGAAGCTATTTAGTCCAACCTCTCTCTACCTGAACAAGAATTGCTTCTATTGCAAGTAGGAAAATAGATTGTTGGAGTTGTGCTTATAGTTAGCCTGATTTGGCCTCCCTATAATTTCCACCCCTTGCTCCTAATTCTGCCTTCAGTCAAATACTGACAAGGCCAAAGCACAATTGGGACATCCAGTCATCTTCATCAGATGCTCTGGATTACCACTGCCCTTCCTCCCAGAGTGTTTCCTTTACCCTGCAAAATAATTCATTTTATTTCATGTAAGCTTTGGTAATGCAACCACAAAGGACTCTCTGCACCCCACCCCCCGACAAAAACAACAGATCCTCCCCCAAATCACCAACTGACATCATTTTAAAAAACATATAAAATTTTATTAAAACCATATAACGACCCTTTAGGTCTTCAAATACAATTATTATATAAATACAATACCAAAGACAACATTTTCATTAAACAGATTGGCTAAATGGATAGGGACTCTTTATTATATCTGCACATAGGATTCTTCAGTCAACAGAATTTGTTGTATCCATATCAGATTATGATAATATTCATTAAAATGTGGTTCAATTTGGTTTTGACTATGTATAGAGCTATACATACATACACATATGTGCAGATATATATATGTATGTCACAGTATCATAGATTTAGAGCTAGAAGAAACTTAAAAGGCCATTTAGGTCAATACTCTCATTTTACAGAAAGGGAAACCAAAGACTAGAGAGGTTAGGTGAGTTGCTCAAAGTCATGCTGATAGTGTTACTGTCACAGGTTAGATTTGAACTGAGGTTTTCTGTTTTCAGAACCAGCACTATTTTCACTCCAAAGTATTGATTTACATTAGTATTAGCTTACCCTAAATCAGCTTGAGAATTACAATTTCAGGACAGAGCCAAAGGAAATAGGTTTGGACTGTTCTATAAAGCACTCAGCTTAGATAGAAAGAAGAAAATTCAATTTTGGTTAGAGTTATTACACTTTGATGTCAAGAAGTCAAGAAAATGATCTCAGAAAGGTGAGGGAATGGTTACTAAGTGACTTCTTATAGTCTTTTTTTCAGTCCAGTAATTCTACATTCTTTAGATTAATGTCAACCGTTTTCAAAACAAAAAGCCTACATAAAATCTTGCAAAAACACTTTTTGCAAAATAACAATTAAATTTCATTGAGAGAAAGATTTGACTGTGAGGTTCTTGAAAGCAGGCACTGTTTTATCTGGAGAGGGTTTTGGTCTTTCTTTGTATCCCTAGCACTCAGAGTCTGACACGTAGTAGGTGCTTAATAAGTAGTAAATAAATGCTTGTTGACTTTGAATTCAGCAAAGACTTTGAAGCCTAGCTAGATCCATCTGTGGTTCCATGAAACACTCTTGAGAAAAGGATTATGGTCATAGTCAGAGTTCTGTTCTTGAATATGATTCAAGGTAATCAAAACCCTAGTCTCTTTTCCCCTGGCATTTCATGCTTGCCTTTCCCTTGGAGATATTCTCATCCTATTCCTTCTTGTATTTTCAGTCTGTAAATTCATTGGGCTGGTCTGTGCTTAGATACAGTTTACATTTAATTATATTTAGGATAGCACCAGCAGACAATACATCACTGCTTCATAATAATCATAATCTTGACCTATTGCTACCAACAAAACTATGTCTACAAAGTACTCTGAGGTCCTCAGAAGCTATATATTAAATACTATTATATATTACACTGTGTGAAGAATGGTTTCTTCAATTAGCAGATACAGGAGAATATTACAATTCAACAATACATGTTAGTTTTTATAATCTCATTGAGTAAAATTTACACAGGAGTCAATCACTCATGCTATTTCAGAGAGTTACATATTACTACAACAGTATATAGGGCCACAAAGACTTTTTTTCCACTCTTCTTCTTGTTCTTAATTTCAAAACAAGTCAGATAATTATTTCCTTTTCTATTTAAGAAAGGACAATTTTTTTTTTACAATGGGAGTTAGCTTTTTATCTAACCTCCAAGTTCTATTACCTACCCCATTAAGCTGGGAGTATTTGACACCTGTCTTTCCTTAGCCCTGTAAATGCTTGTAGGTTTGGTTTTTATTTTCAAATTTCTAAAGGTGGAATCTAAAGGCAAAATGGATATCCTTTATCCATGGGAGTAGGCTAAATCTGAACAAGAAGAATGTTAAAGGTATTCATTTAAATGACCAAAGCTGAACTCTCATATTGAAACTCTCCTGCACTTGAATATATTTATGATTCTACTGGTTATTTCCTTCCCTTCTGTGTTTTCCAATACTAGTCTTTGAAGCTGAACAAGGGAAATATGTGGGACATGTGGATGGCAAGCAATTGGGTCTCTAAAACAGGAACCATACAAAATTCCTCCCTTTACTTAGAATACCTTTTATTTTACATCCTGAACAAAGGAGAGTCTTGACTCAGATCTGTTATGACACAGAGAAGGATGAATGCTCTACTATCTCAGTCTAGAAACCTTGCAGAAGGCTCATTCTCTCCAGCTATTCAGGAACTTACCCAGATCATTCCTGGACTTTCATATATGACATCTGAAGTAAAAAGAGCTGCTGGTATGAAAGGCATATCCAATCAACTGCATTAGTGTGAAGCAGTTGTTTACAAAAGAATTCTGACAAAATGGGGGCCAAGGATGATCCACCAAATGTGGAGATGGCAAAGGTCCAAATGTTCCATCTGCGACAGCAACATTTTACAATGTATTTATCAAGATTAAACTTGATTATATGATCAGAAAAAAAGAGACCCTATTTCTCCAAATCCAGATTCATAACAAAACTTGTCAGAGCAGCCTATAGTACAAATAATTAGCACCCTGTGAGAAACGAAAAAAAATACAAAGATTGTGTATCTAGGAATTAGCACCTAATCTGGATAATGTATACAAATATAGCTCCTATAAGACAAATGTAAAACTTTTTTAAAAATTCCTGACAAACAGGCATTTTTGGCTCAAAAATAAGTCTTTACTCATAGCTATCCATCTCCTCCATCTCAGGACACAGAGGCTAGAAGAGGTATGCTTGATCATTTCTAATATATTTTGTTTATTCCTGGGTTGTGGGGGACTTGGGGGGGGGGTAGGAGGGAGGGATGAGTGAGGCAGGTGGGTGAGAGAGGAAGGGAAGATGGGGTACATAGTTTCCATGTGAATGGAAGCTTTGTTATACTTTCTCTTTAAGGCCTTTGCAGAATTGTATTAAAGATCTAAATCTGTGGATGGCAAAAACCCAGCTTGTGTCTGACTGTTGGGTTGGTCCCTCTCTGTTCTAGGCTGTGCCTCTTTTGGGTTTCACTGGGGCAATGTAGTGGTATAAGAGATGCTGGGGTGGTAAGTGGCATGTATGAGAGCATGGAAGGGTACAGCATTGCTTCCTGCTAAAGATATTCTTTCCTCTAGTTGCCATCAAGGAAAGAAAAAACTGGGCTCATAATGCAAGAAAGTCAGCTAGAACTTTAAGCTCAAGTTTGGGCTTAATCATGGCTCCATGCTTTGTCAAAAGTCTCAGGAGCTTCAACTCGAAGAGTAAAATTGTTCTCCGTTCCTTACCCCAACATCACCATTATCATCTTAATCTTCTTGTCCTTAAAAAAAAATCTTTTTTTAACAACTGCTCATTTCTCATCCTCTTCCACAGCATCACATACCATCTGGTAAACATAGCAACTGAAGACTCTGTTGGGTTTCTGTTCTATGTGCAAAACTAAGTCTCTGTCGAAGTAAACTTCATGGCTGTATGTCTATAATTGAGAAAACAACATGAATGGAAATTTCATTTGACAGAGCCCTATTTAAAGTGCCACAAAACATCTTTCCATTAAAATCTCAACAGAAGAGACCAATGAACAGAATATCCAATATAATTATATATTTAATGATCAAATCCAACAAATATTTATATAAGCACTTACTACACATTATAGAGTTACAAAGCCCTTGTATAAATTATTCTGCTTAATTCTTAAAACAGTGCTGTGAGACAGGAAGGGAAGGTGCTATTCCCATTTTAGAGACTAGGAAATTCAGATTATAAATTGTTAAAGTGACTTGCCCAAGGTCACACAGCTATTCAGTGTGCTGTCAGAACTCAAATTCAGACCCTCTGAATTATAGTGAAATACTCTTTCTGTTAACAAGTTGCCATTCAAATATGTACTTAGCAGCAACCATGCTACAGGGAAAAGACAACTTTTTCAACATTCACAGATACAGATCAGAAAGTCATCAAATAAATCATAGAGATGGTCAAGGTCCCTGCCTCAAGACACTAGTGTTTTTTATTTTTATTTTCCTCTATATCCTAGTAACAACTCCCAGACAGAGGGGGTAAGAGCTAGGGAAATGAGGTTAAGTGACTTGCTCAGGGTCACAGATAGGCAATGTCTTAGGCTAGATCAGAACCCAGGTCTTCATAACTGTAGGCTTAGTGCTCTGTGCTACTTAGCTGCCCTCAAACTCCACACCCCCAACCCCTTTTTTTTTTTTTGCTTGTGTTTTAAATGAAACCCAAAACAATGGAGAGTGGAGAAAAGTCAGGTGATAATGTAGAGGACCAGAAAGTTATATGTTAAGTGTGGGGGGGAAAAACACGACTCTCTCTTTAGAAGGGGGTCCCCATCTGGGAAAAAGTAATTGCTGTACTCTTCCTGCAGGATTTTAGATCCCATTCATGCTTTCATTAGTCACTGGAAAGAGTCTGGCTTGTGCACAACACTGTGGCAGACACACCTTGCCATAAACATCAGACAAAGGGAGAGGTTGTCAGACTTGGCTTTAGTGGCTTTTACTCACCACATCCCACGACTCCACTAATGGAATGCTCTTGAGTAATGTCCCATGTTCGTTACAGTGGAAATCCAGGTGAGCTTTCCCTTCAGTGTCCAGTTGAGTGACTGCCACCACTGAGAGCAAATCCAACTCATCTTCATAGTCCACAATTTTGAAAGTCTTGATTGCAAAGAGGGGATGGGTAGTGTGTAAGGGAGAAAAGTTAACTCTAGTTATTTAGATGTGATCACTGTGTTACTTAAAAGTATTCTGTTTCTAATGAGAAATAAAGAGGAAGGACAGGCAGGAGGGAGAGGGATGGGGCAGACAGGCATACCCATTCTTGCATCAAGGAATATATCATAATCATAAGATATTTCACAGTTAAACAACACCCTGTAAAGATCCTGCTGGGATCTCAGGATCTACAACTCCCTGTGCATGTCAACAAGAAAATAATCAAATTTCTCTGTGTTGACAGCAGGCAAGCATGAACAAGCTCGGGAAAGAAGGAACAGAACAATTTATAGACATTCTAAGATTCTGGCTGTCAAAACTAGCTCTTACCCCCACCTTGCCTATTTTATTAATGACTGATTGGATTAACTATACACTGAGGTCAATTCTCTCTAGGTTATTAGTAGAAAGATGAAAATGCTCTGAAGGTTCATTCAAAGAGAACACATATGGATGTGCTTTTCCCCAGCATGTCTTTTCCTTGCATTCATTGTCCTTCTCCTGCAATGGCTAAGTAACATCCTTTTGTCTCATGGGCTACAAGCATCTCATTTTATTCCAATTCTGAACCTAGGTTGGCAGCCTGACCTGGTGAGTCCTGTCTCTTACACTAGGAGCACAAATCTATAAAATCAGTATGTTATGGCAAACCAGTTCTTCTATTCATCACTTGTGGTTAAATTCTTACCTCTTGTTCTGGGTCATCATCCAACAGATTAAAACGTCTCTTCACCACTCGTCCAGAGGCTGTAACAGTTAATAAGCCTTTGGTCTAAGATTTCAGGGAAAGAAACAGATATGATGGACTTTAGACACATGCACTGAATAACTGTATCAATCTGCATTTAAAAAAATGAAATACCCTCACACTGTATTCAACAAGCAATAATGTCTCAAATCAACAAAATAAAGAAGTCAAGGGTTTTTTCACTTATATATTTAACATGAAAAGGTTAATTATCCAAGAGTTTGCAAATGTTTTTCTTTTTTTGCAATCCATCATTGCCAGCAAAGGAACAACCTGCACAAGAAAAGCAATCATATGATGAGTTCCTCACTGATCTCTTTCTTATTCATTACTCTGGCATAGTGTTTCTCAAACATTTTGGTCCTCAAAACTCCTTTATGCTCTTAAAATCATTGAAGATCAACCAAAGAGCTTTTGTTTGTATGTGCTATATCTACCAATATTTATTATATCTGAAATACAATACTTACTATATTAGAAATACAGATATCTTCCAAACTAGAAATGGAAAAGTTTTATTATAAAAACAATTCTGACCTCACAGACCCTTTTGAAGAGCCTCAGACAATCTTAGGTTCCCAACTACAGTTAGAGAACTGCTGCTCTAGTATAATACAGGTGAAATGTATCCACTTTTAGGCATTTTGTCTCTTTTTGAAAGTTCCACTTAAGTGTGTATAACAACAGAAAGGAACACGGCACTCTAGGACCAGATCTTACTATGTGGCTCTTGAGAACCACTAAGCCTAAGGTCACTCAAGGATAAAGAACAATGGGATATGAAGGGCAGATGTTCAACAGTGAAAACAAAAATTCCATAATTCACCCTTTTTTAAAAAAGACCTTTACCTTCTGTCTTAGTATCAATTCTAAGACGGAGAATTGCAAAGGCTAGGCAAAGGGGGTTAAATGACTTGTCTAGGGTCACATAGCTAGGAAGAATCTGAGGCAATTTAAACCCAAGTCCTCCCAACTCTAGGCCTGGTGCTCTATTGACTTTGTTACCTACCTGCCCCAACAATTAGCTTCTTAAATTACCTCTGTGTGTATATTAAATATTCATCTTTGAAATCCAAAGGAAAGATTATTCCTATAAATAGGAGGAAAAGGTCTACAAACCATACTCTGATTTTTTTGGCCAGACTCATATATATATATATATATATATATATAAAAAATATGATAGTTCTATAAAAAAGACAATTACAAAGAATTTTCTAGTACTACTGACTCACTTTTTCCTCTCTGTCAGCTACAATGACAAAATCCTCAGCAACTTGATGTTGAATCTTGTTATTTTCTATTTCTTTTAGCTTCAAGATTCTGAAAAGGAAAAAAAAGATTACAAAATTCTAAGGCTCTACCTAAGTGTCAAAATCAATTTAGGTCAGCAAATGAAGATCACAGTAAAACACATCAAACTGTTTATAGTATTTTCCTGTTTCCTTCTGTAATACAATCACAGATAATGTTCATAGGCCCCTTCAAAATTTGAAATGTTAATAAATACTAAATGTGGAAAGGAGGTGCTACTGAAATATTTGAAAACATAACCATTTACTAATACTGCATATAACTGGGGAATGTGCCAAACTGAGATGAGAAAATTTACTCTGAAAACTGTATTATTTCCATTTTGCCTAAGATTTTTTCCTTTGATAGTGGCACTACAAAGGATTTTTGAGGGTTTATTTCTTAGAGATTTGCAGATAAAGTGAGATCTGGAGGAGTGATATTAATAGATTAATTTTAAAACATGAAAAACAATAACTAAACTGAACCAGAGGACTTGTTTTTTAAGTGCTGAATGTTAAAATGAAAAGACAATGTTTAAACTGTATCTGACTCATTCACTTTTTTTTACATGTATCTAACCCCTTGTGGGTTAGATACATGTAAAGATTAGAGTATGCAATTTAAGTTTTCTGAGTGTAGATAGAATTATGAGTAGAGCTGATCAAGTAACAACAAAAAAAAATATTAAGTTTTCATCAACACCTATAAAATTCCAAAAGTCTAAGCTAAGGGAACAGAATAAGAACCAGGGAGAAGAAACCAATACTAAGTGGCACAGTGGATAAAAATGTTGGACTTGGAGGAGTGAGGAAATCCTGAGTTCAAATCCTGCCTCAGACCTTTATTAGCTCTGTGTGACCCTGGGCAAGACACTCAGGATCAATTTTTTCAGCTGTGAAAATGAGGATATGTTGTGAAGATCAAATGAAATAACCTGTGCATAGTGCTTTGCAAACCTTAAAGTGTTACATAAATTCTAGTTTTTCTATTATATATATATATCATATATATATGTATATATATGTAAATTCTATTATTATTATAAAAGAACTACAGCTATTCCCACTACTACTACCTGTACTACTACTACTATTACTACTACTGCCGCCGCTGCCACGGCTACTACTGCTACTACTACTACTACTGTTACTGCTACTGCTACTGCTACTAGCAGCTAGGTGACATAATGGATAGAGTGCTGGACGTGGACTCAAGAAGAGGATTCTTCTTGAGTTCAAATTTGGCCTTGACGATTATTAGCTGTGTGACCCTGGGAATGTATGCCTCAGTTTCCCCATCTATAAAATGAGCTAGAGAAGGAAATGGAAAAGTACTCCAGTATTTTTGCCAAGAAAACCTCCAAAATGGGGTCATGTAGAGTGGGACACAATTAAGTGAAACAATTACAACAACTACTACTACTAGTACAATATCTCAACCAATTACATTTTAATAATTGGCAGTTTTTTAAAGCCTAGAAAAGGTCTATGATCTTTTCTTGGGCTTTATAATATCTTCACCACAAATAAACAAATTTTAAATAAGTTGAGGACAAAGAATAAGAGGTGCATTTTCCACCAGATAATATATCTTATGGGACCCCAGTGAAACCAATGAAAAAAAGAAAGCTCATTACTCTGTTCCCCCACCTACTCACCCACCCCCATTGCATCTCTTCTTCTATCTTTTAGAAGACAAAGAGCAGCAGTGAAGTTAGCCTAAAGAATGTGGAATTAGAGTATGCAAACAGCATAAGCTTGTTTCTCCTCTTAATTTCAAACCATTTACAATTAGGGACATTTTTCCTTGCCAGAAAGAAGTGGTCAAAGATCCATCCATTTTAAAGCTCTGCAAGAGTGTTTTGGGTCCAGAAAGCAAGAACACATTATAGAAAAGGGGTTTTTTTTTGTTTTTTTTGTTTTCCTTTCAAAGAGGCTGCTCCCTCTCTTTGGGCCAATATGACCTTTTCCCTCCAATTATAAAGCTAACTCGGGTTTGTTTGTTTTCTCTCTTTTCAAAAGGATCCGCTAAATCCATTGGAGAAGGAAATTGCAAACCAATCCAGTATCCCTGCCAAGAATACCTCATGGATAGCTATGGGTCATGGAAGAGTTGGACAGGACTGAATGACTGAACAACAACAACTTCTCTTGTTTTGCACAATATTCTAAAGTTAATCTCCACAGGCAAAATTAAATATTCCTCCTTTATAAATTCTTATTTACAAGAGAAAACAAGCAGGGTCTTATTAACAAAGAAGTAAAAACAACAAAAGTAAGTATTTCTATCCCAGACACCATACTAAGAACTGGAACTACAAATACAAATAAAAAGAAACTCAATCCTGGTCCTCAAGGAGTTTATATTCTAATGGAAGAAGACTGAACCTAAATGGAGCTCAAAGTAGAGAGGGGTGACAAAAGGAACTACAGAGCAAAAAAGGTTGCAAAATGGTTGAAAATGAGGAAGGCTGAAGGAATAAAATCAGGTTTTCTTAAGGTCTGTCTCTGTTTAGCATAATACCAACTCAATTATTTCTACAATTTCCTTAGTTGGTTACCTCATAAAAACAGAGATACCAATAAATGCTCTGAAAAGCTATCTTTAATTTTTTGATGACTAAAGACAATACTCACTTGACCTGATTTGGACCCACATGAATTATTCTCCCAGAGGCATCAGGATGGAAATATATCCAGTCAGATTCTAGCGAACAACAGTTCATTTCTTGGATCCCATTTTTTGCCTAGTTGGAAGAGGGAAATTAGGGGAAAGGGCAATACATTATAGAACCTCCTCACAATTATCTTCATGTACCTGTTCATAGATCAATTGTTACATGCCAGCATGGAGACATCCAACTGCTGCTCATTAATTAATGAATTCTTAAGTAAAAGACACATGGGAAAGAAGGGACACTGTAGTAGAACCAGGATTAATGCACAGGTCCAAACTGAAAAGAAACAAATAAAACAAAAACCTAGACTTGAGAAATTCCCAGATTATTTGCTATGTGGTTTCATACATATTTTGCATACTAAGTAAAACAAGTCTAAAAAAGAAAAGAGCGAGAATGAAACCACGTGTTTTTCACTGAGATAGTAATAGAAGGTTTTAATAGATTCTACTGGCAATATCCATTATAAAATTATAAAACACAAACTGAGTAACTGTATATAGCAATGCTTTCAAAGGCATTAAAGTATTATTTAAAAAAAATTTTAAACCCTTACTTTCTGTCTTAGTAACAGCTCTAAAACAGAAAGGCAAGGGCTAGGCAAACTGGGTTAAGAGATTTTCCCAGGGTCATAGAGCTAGGAAGTGTCTGAAGCCAGATTTGAACCCAGCTCTTCCTTACTTCAGGTCTGGCGCTCTATCCACTGTGCTACCTAGCTGCTCTACTATATAAATATTAATTCCTACCTCTTTACCCACCTCCAGTGACTTGCTCTATATAGTGAAGCTAGTATCCAATCCATGATTTGTGGTCTATAGTTGCCTGGAGTACTAAGATAAGAGGTGTCTAGCCCAGGTTCAAAAGTGGGCTTGAACTTACATCTTCTTAACTCTAAAGCTAGTTTCACTTTCATTGTGTTATGGTTGCCTCTCAGCAATTATTGTTATGATAATTTTAACTATGATGATGACAATATTAATGTTTAGTATAATTATTGATGATTACCTATAATAATGCCTAAATGTCAGGAAACACTGACCACGCAGGTCTAAAATACCTAGATTTGAGTCACACATTCAATACTTTCTGGAAACACTTTCTCTCATTGTTGTATTACACTTAGTTACTGTGCTAAGAGTAGGTATGCTCCATATAAACATGCCCACAGATGAGCCAGAGATGCCTGCAATCCATCCCAGGTTGAGTACCAATTAATTTCTGTGGCTTCGCCCAAGACATTTAGCTGCTTTCATCTCCTCATGTGTAAAATGGAGCAACATCTTTCCTGTCAAAATTATTGTCTAGTACATCAATGTCCATAACATTCTTGAAGGTTAGAAACTATGAAGAATGATGAGTCCTAGGCAGAAGTCATTAAACACCAAAAAGGTTCTGGAAATAAAAATAGCTTACTACAGCGCTGATGTCATGTGTTAGTAAGGAGGGGAGGAGAGAAAAAACAGAACACTAAATCCTATTTGAATAATTTTTAAAAGGAAAAAATTTAAGTAGTAAAGAAGTTCCCTTTAGAATCTGCTCCTGCACACCTGCTTTAAAAAAAAAAATCTTCTTTAAAAATGCAAAAGTATGGTCACCCACATTTTATGTTCTCCTCCGGGAGGCAAGATATAGCAAGGACAGAGGGGGTGAAGGAAGTCTCACCCCAAAACCCTCTCTTCCCAGCTCTGCTGCAGATCCCAGGACTATCATTAAGAAATCCCAGCAGTGTCAGGCACTCTGTTCTTTGCTGAAGGATTGGTGAGTGATAAAATGATTAGCAGTGCCTTGGGATCCAAGAAATGGTTTTCAGGATTGTATGTGTGTGCACATGTGGGCACCCGGTGGGAAAAATTCTGACACTGGCTTGCTTATTCTAGGAAGGCCAGATAAAATAAGTCCTCAGTACCAAGGAATGATCTTTCAGTGCGCAAATATGGAAGACGCCTTTCTGTTTCTTCTTGTTAGGGGTGATGATGTAGTGCCAAGGATAGCCTCCAATCTGAAACGTGTTCTCCAGGGAAGATACTTCAAAGAGGAGTGGAGGTGTATCTGCAGAGGTAGGACAACAAGAACAATACTATGTCACCCTAAGTATGAGTTTTTAGACTACCTAGATCCTTCAACTTGGAATTTTTGTTGCATGCAGCCTTACAAAATTCTATTATAATAAATGAGGGGGGTGGAGATAGAGAGCAGTCAGAAAGACCAGAGTGCAGGCCTCACCTCAGAAATAAATAGCTTTGTGGGCCTGCTCAAAACCCAAAACCTTTTAGTGCTCTAGGCAACTCTTTTATAACAGGATTCTTAATCTTTTTGTGTGTCAAGGATCCCTTTGGTAGTCTGATGAAGCCTATGGATTCCTAAGAATATTTTTAAATGCATAAAATAAAATATAAAGGACTACAAAGGACAATAATTTTACTGACACAGAGTTAAGTGAAATATCAAAAAAGTTCAAGATCATAGCTTTAAAACTCCCACTCCAAGACTACAGATTGCAGAAAAGTAAGTATATGCATTGGTAGAGAGGATTTAGCATTCCTAGAACTAGCAATTATGCAGGGATTCAAGGTGCACAAAGCAAGTTGCACAAGTTACGTCATTAACAACAATCCCAAGAGGTCAGTGCAATTATTATCCCATCATACAGATAAGGAAACAAAGGATAAGAGATGTTGAGTGACTTGCCCCTGGTCACAAAACCAATAAGGGTCTGAGGCAGGATTCAAATTCAGGTTTTCCTGACTCCCAGTCTAACAGTATTATACACGGAGTCACCTAGCTAGCTGCCTTCTAGGTTTAATAACAAGAAGTTTCTTACACCAAATAGAATCACTAGTCCATAGCTTCCCAGAAAAAAAAATAATAAAAGAATACCACAGTGAAGTCATTACCTATAAGGAAACTCTCCCCCCAAAGCCCCAAATACAAAAAAAGCCTAATTTAGAAAGAGGTTTATTGATATAAAGAAGAAAGGCAGAAAGAAATCTACCTTTGGATATAAGGCAGTCTCTGAGCTATCTCATCTTTAAAAATTACTTCTCTAAACTACATCAGAATGAAGGTAAAATATAATCAAAGACCTTCAAAAAGCTATAGCTAATTTTTTTTATTGGAGTGTAATGGGGGAGTGTATGTGAAGGAGATTAACTATAGCCCTATAAATTAATAAATTATACCAAGAAACCTTGGTACATCAAGAGAAGGAAAAGAATCAAAGAATTCTAAGGGGTCCAGAAAACACATAAAATTAAAAATCATGTTATACTATTCTTTATAAAATGGCAGTCATGTTCTGCAAAAGCAATAATAGCTTTTTAAAAAAATCATTTGTTAGAACAATTTTGTGATATCATATTGCTTGCCCTCTCAATGGGTGGAGGACCAGTGAGAGGGAAGGAGAGAATTGGGAACTCAAAATTTCAAAAAAATTAATATTAAAGGAAAACATTTTTTAAAATGTTAAAAAAGGAGAGTGTAAGAATTTAGGAGTGCAAATTAGGTGTATTTCTAAGACATGAATTGTTTACCTTTTTTTGGTGCTATGGCCCTCTTTCAGCAATCTGGAGAAGCCTATGATATAATAGCTTGTTTTTTAAAATTAAAAATACTAAACTTTAATTAGAGATTAATTAAAGATATAATTTTTCCCATCCAATTTCACAAACCACATCCTGAAATCTATTCATGGAACCCCTTAGGAATTTAAGGACCTTAAGATAAGAATCACTGTTCTAAGATGAGTTAATATGAGGATATTTTTTTCTTATAGAGAATGGAATAAAATATAATGTCTTTGGCTGCCTTCCATTGTCTTCTGCTTAATTGGGCAGAGCAGAAGAGATAAGCTGTTGGAAATATTTAAAGAAGGCACCAGACTGTAGAAAAGCATCAAATCAAGAATTTTTAACCTGGGGTCCATGGATGGATTTGGAGGGCTGTGAACTTGGATGGAAAAAATTACATCTTTATTTCACTGTAATTGGTTTCCTTTGTAAATTCATATGTTTTACCTTATGAATTAAAAAAATACTATTCTGAGGAGGGATCTATACATTTCACTGGACTGCCAAAGGGATCCATGACACACGCAAAAAAGAAAGGGAGAATTTATATCTTAGAAACAGGGGTGGGAGGGAGGGAAAATGTTTTTAAATTATTAATTTCTTGTTGAATAAGAAGGTTTTGAAAAGAGGTAGGGTTAATGAAAATCATATCAAAAAAGAAAAAATAACACTGATGAATCATTTAAAAAATAGAAAAAGAGCAAAAGAAAATGCAGAAGGGGATCCACAAGCAAAGCAGTGTTTACTATGCAAAATTTGAAAAACATAGGTTTTAAAAGTTGTATGTAATGGAGATTCACAAATTCACATGTGGTCCTCTTTTTTTCTGTCTTTTGAATGTGAAATTGTTCATATTTGTTAAGTTTGTAGTAATAAAAAAAGAAAATTAAAAAAAAAGAAACATTTCATTTACAAGGAGACTAACATGTGCCCTCATTATCTCTTTTTTTTTTCTGTACATCTTATTAATGCTCTACTTACAGGTTTTTTACAAGTTTAGGAATTATTCTTATTAGATAGGGTATTCTGCCTTAGAGATACCACTCAAGTAAGACTCCATCTCACATAAGGGTGTATTTAGTTGGGTTGTTTCAGGAGCCACCAATTAGATTCCTCCAGATACTTGATTTATAAAAGAAAAACTTCAGTGTTAAAAGTTGAGTTCTGAAGTTGCCAGTCTGATTGAGCAAAGAGAAAGGGAGGATTATAAAATAGAAACATTGTCTCTCAAAAGTAAGTGTGCTACAATGTCTAGAATAGTGCTAAGGAAAATACTATTGTAGACATTGTAGCACATTTAACTTTTTTTCTCTTTTGTGTATCTAAGGACTGGAGGAATAGAATCTGCAGCTCCAGAAACAACTTGGGGCAGAGGTCCTTAGGGTATTGCTGTGGATGAAATCCAGTAAAGGTAGCCTGGGAGGGAGAGATCAGTCAGGTAGGAGGAGAAGCAGAAGACATTACTATCATGAAAACCTCGGGAGAAAAATATCAAGAAGATAAGGGTGATCAGCACTGACAAGTGCTGAAGAGAGGTCAAGAAGGATGAGGACCAAGAAAAGCACATCAGATTTAGCAATTAAGAGGTCACTTTGGGGAGAACAGCTTCAGTTAAATGACTGGAGTTGAAAGTCAGATTTCAGAGGAAAGCTTATAACTAAGTTTTTCTTCATCAGAGTTCTCCCTAGAGTAGTTTATCTGGATCTCTCCTTTTCCTCTCTTATATTTGACACTGTATTATGCTCATTCTTGTTTATGTCATCATCCCCTAAACTTTTTGAAGAAAAAGGTTGTCATTTTTGTACTCCTGGTGCTTAGCACAGTTTCTCACATAAGAAGTACTCAATAAATATGTTGAATTGAAATGAAGTGGCCCCCTGAATAACTCTTACTATCCACATTCTCCATTTTGATACTAGAACTTTGCTTCACTGATTGGTACATTCAGTGAAATCATGGAATTCTCAGAGGATCAAAGGGGTCCATAAACCTGCTAGCCTAGATCCTGCAGAAAGGCCTGCAAGGATCAAAGCATACCATTTTCCACTTTATTTACTTCTATTCTTTTTTAATATCTTCTTCCTCAACGGCAAATATGTAAATATGTTTTGTATGATAGCATCTGTGTAGCCTATATCAAATTGCTTACAATTTCAAGGAGAGGAGGAAGGGAGAGAATTCAGAATTCAAAATGGCAGAAATGAATGCTAAATATTATTTTTACATGTAACTAGAAAAAAATAAAATAGTACTGAGAGAAAAAAAAAGATGGGCTGCAAGGCTTTGTTTTCAGCAGTGTGGAAATGTATGTTAGGAGTGTGTGGATTCGAACAGTCAGGGATGCCATCAGAAGCTTTCTAATACTTTCATGAATTCAGTCAACAATAGTCATGATATCTAAAAGCATGGCTATGATCCTCAGGGGGAATTTCAAATCTTTTGTCAGGAGACATGTCCTTCTACCTCTGTAATCAGGGATGCTTGAGAGAAGTCAAAGGACAGAAGGATCCTGGAGCCCAGGGAGCTGAAATGAAACAAGAAGATCTCTAACAGGGAAGGTACAAGCTTCTGTTGGTCATGTAGGAATTATAATGAGAACTAAAGCAGGCATGGAACAGAAACATCCTAGCTGAGAAAGGACAAAAGCCTCTCTCCCTACCTACACTCCTTCTACTTTCCATTTCCAATTCCTAAATGCTACCACGGCACAGTGGGGCTTTGAACATAACTTCAAAGGAGGCACCACTGCAGTGAAGCATTGAGATTCTTGTTGACATGTTCTGAAAACCAGAAAAAGTTCTGTGGGAAAGAAGGTGTTACAAGTACATCAGTATCTGATGGGCTAGCATTCATGTGTATTCTCTGGACTTGGGAATATGTGACTATGAGTAAGTCACCTAAATGTTCTCATTCTTGGTGTCAACATCTGTAAAACAGGCGTAATAACATTTGCACCACCTATAGGTGAGTTGTGAGGAGAGCATTCTGTTAAAAATTTTCATGATTACTATTTTTACAAATGAACTACTTTGATCAGCAACATTACTAAGGACTCATTGCCATTTATTCTTTCAAGATGGAGAACATAACCAAGGAGAGACCATACCTGTGATTTTAATATTACAAGGAATGCCAAAAGGTGACTCTCCAACTATCCCAGATGTCCCACCCCATCTGCATGTGCGCCCCAGGTCAAGTTTCTGCTGCATGAACTAAAAATAAAACAAAAACAAAAAAGCATCTTTAGCACATACTTCTATCATTCAGAAAAGAAGTTTTTGTTTCTAATTTTTAAAATTCACTTGTATGCAAAATGAAATATATGCATATTTCATCTAACATTTAAAATTTTCTATTAGGGTCTTTTCCTTCTCCTCTTCCCTGTTTTAAAGGTTACATTTACTTCTCAGAGGTTGCTCAGTTTCTCCAACTTGAAATCCATACATAATGTGCCTGTCCTCTTGATGTAAAAGCATGTTATTAAAAAAGAGTCAACCTCAATTCATTCCCTCAAGTTAAGTTCAGAGTGGTAAATTTCACATTTCATTACCTGTTCAGTGATGGCCTGGAAGCTATAGAGTCTGATCAGTCCTGAGTTATGCATCACAATCAGCATTCCATGAGAAATCGTAGCATCTGTGACACCATTTCCAAAAATCTAGGAAGAAAAGATGGAGCTCACCTATGAGAAACCCCAGAAAAAACACTGCCCCTAGCATTGTGACTATAAATGCATCACACAGCTTTGACAGGCTTTTGTTTATCATTCAAATTACTCATCTAGACCTGCTGCCCGTTGTTTTAATTTCTGGATTAAAAAAAAATAATTCAGCACTTCTTAGTAATCTATGGAATAATAGGTCTGTGACAGCAAAGAGCTGGAAAATCAGCTACAGAGCTGAGGTGTTATTAGGGGTGAACTACTGGAGACTAAGGCTCAGAACACTAATGGGATCAGCGTGTGCACAATGAGTGGAGAACATACTCCTTAATGATGCAGCTGCATTCATTTGGTTCAGAGAGCTTTGTGCATATCCATTAAAAGCAACCCTACTCTCCATGGAAATATGAATACATTTTGTCCATCTAATTCCTAATGGATACCACTCTATCATGCAGGTGCCCATTCTTTATGCTAAAATGTTCTTTATAAAGAGAGATTTTTATTTAGCTAATCAATGGTGGAGAGATTGGATCTAGAAAAGTAATTCAAATGAGAAACAGCCAATTCCAGAATCTCACCCATCCTTTTGTTCTCTAAATCTCTAATACTCTGGTTTTTCAATCAACCTTATGGGGACCCAAGACTATTTCTCTAAATAGTCATACTAAAAACCACCAACTGAAGCTTACAAGGAAACACAGCATGAATAGAACTAATCTAGGATTTAGATTTCCATGAATGTCTTTCCATTGGATTCCATTTCCTAAATTCTCTATGAACAAACTAGATTCTGTGTGTGTATATGTATATGTATATTTATGTGTGTTTAAAACAGTTAAAGGCCAACATGGGATAATATTCACAGAAGGGAAGAACAGTTTGAAATTAATAAATTTCTACCTTAAAAGTTGATTATGGGGCAGCTGGGTAGCTCAGTGGAGTGAGAGTCAGGCCTAGAGACAAGAGGTCCTAGGTTCAAACCCGGCCTCAGCCACTTCCCAGCTGTGTGACCCTGGGCAAGTCACTTGACCCCCATTGCCCACCCTTACCAATCTTCCACCTATGAGACAATGCACCGAAGTATAAGGGTTTAAAAAAAATACTAGAAAATATATGAATAAAAGGGCCTTTCCTCAAAATAATAAACTTATTTTAAAAAAAAAAAGTTGATTATGTTTGCTTAGTTAAAATTATTTGCTTTAGTGGTATGGAAGAATTTGAGTCTCATTTCCTGGTATGAACTATAACTCTTGTAGAAATTAAATATACATTTGTGTGTATGTAAACACTCATGTATGTATATATAATATACAGAAAACCTATTTCTCTATGCATGTGTGTATACAAATATACATACATGCATACATACACATACATATATATACACTCAAATATACATATACCACATAAATATATCATCTAGTCAGAAATGAGTCTCCTACTATTTAATTGTTCCTTTTTCGCTATTCAAATTAACTCTACCTCTGGTACTTCAATTTTTGGTTTTATTTTTAAATTTTATTTAATTTTTTAAAAAACCTTTATCTTCTGTCCGAGTATCAATTCTAAGACAGAAGAGCAGGAAGGGCTAAGCAATTGGGGTTAAGTTATTTGCCCAGGGAGACATAGCTAGGAAGTATCTGAGGCTGGATTTGAACCCTCTAATTTTGTTTTTAAAGATAATTCTGCACTTCTTATTAAGGAGTGGAAAAATATTTCTTAAATAGGTACTTAAGTGTTTATGGAATAATTTAACTTAAATTTAATTTAATTTAATCTTAAGTAGGTACTTAAATGCTTATGGAATCATTTAATACACAGAAATCAGACTGCTCATTCAGGGTGAATAGCAATTTATATGAGGGGAGTTTATGTCTATTGATTCTCTATAACTTGAAGGGAAGCTGCAAAAAAAAGTTGTTGGTTTTCTTTTTCCAAGAGCAGGTAAAATTTTTGAACTTATTTACAGGGCTAATATAGATAACAATAAACTATGAAGAAGCTACTTTCAAATTAAGATAACATTCTGTTTCCATTTTTGCATTTCATCCACATTTTGCCATGCTTTCATGAATGCTCTGATAAGCATACTTCATTAATTTTTCAATATTAGAAGAGATTATTTTGTTCATTAACACAACCACTGCCATCTGCTTCTTATGATCTATATATAAAACAAATGGAACTGTTAATTGACTTTTAGAAAGTGAGGAGTGGGACAGACTGTCTTCCAAAGTCTAGCATTCTAAAGCATTTTTGATACAAAATAGATTGTTGCCAACTCCTTTAAAATATTAAGAGGAAAACGTCCAATTATAACCAGAGTATCGTCTCTCCATTTAGCACATGCCCACTTTTTACATAATTCAACTCAGTAAGTATTAAGTGTCCACCAGTATAAGGTACAATGTGAGGTGATGGGAATAATACAAGACAAAAACAACAAAAACAGTGACTGTCCTCACGGATCTTTCATTTTATTGGCGGGGATAAGGAATACAACATATACAATGACAAGTACAATGAGAGAAGGGGGCAAGAAAAAGATCAAATAAAGAACCCTAGGAAAATATGAATAGAGAGAAAGTGCCAGTAACTAGGAAGGAACAGGGAAAGCTCTGTGGGAGAGGTGGGAGTGCAATCTAGGCCTGAGAACTTGGGTGAATGCACAGAAGTGGTGGTTGGATTTGTACCATGTTTCATCTAACCCTTCTCCAAATAAATTCTTATAGGTCATTAACATGCTGATATTTTCCCAAATTCTATTCTTCATACTTGGTACTACACCATTTCCAAATGGCAATAAGGAGATGAAAGGAAGCCACACACAGGTCATTTTGGTCATGAACGGTGGCAATGAAACTGTTTCCAGTGTGCTCTTGGCTATTAAATGAGTAAAAATACTATTTTCTCTAATTATCTTCAAACCTTGAGGTTGTGATGCCTTTCTACACTGTTTTTCAAGTCACTAGAACCTAAATTTCTAATATTAGGATAGGGCTTGGAGGTGATAGAATAATTACACAATCCAAAGCAATGTTTTTCAATAGTACATATAGCACTGAATAGCTTATTGTTCTTGCTTTTATATCTTGAAAGTCACTGAAATTCCAATTAAAAAATACCCTTGCCATTTACTTACCTATCCTCCTTTCATATATGGGTCAGTTATTTAGAGGGAACCACTTCTCAATCTTTAGTCAAACCAGAGACTATCTATGTGAGGGAAACACTTTATTGTGAAAGACTCTTGCCTAATGCCCTTTAATAAGCTTGATATTGGAACTAGTAGGGGGAACTGACTTTCTGCTACCAAGGCTTATACTCAGATCACGTTCTGCTTCACATCAAAATTTCCTTTTAAAAAATAAGGGTCTTTTGTTCTGAAGGAGCTTTGGAAAACAAAATAAAACGAAACAAAACAATCAAATCAGAGCAAGCAAATACTGTGAAAGAGAAGCAAGACACATTCTTGATTTACTATGTATTGGCTGTGTTATAGAGAAGAAAGGTATATTGGCAGATGTGTTGGATTGGCCAGGGAATTTATTTATGTGCCTAGCTGGGCTCATAGATTTGCTCCTTTTCATTATCAGTTATCATTGGCTAGAAGTCAAATAGTGGTTACTCTTCCCTTTAAATGAAATGTATAGACAAAAAACTAATGAGGGTACAAATAATGGGTATGGAACTATATATTTGGCAACCAGAGAAAAGCAAGGCTTACTCTAAGCCATTTCTTATTATAGCTACTGCGGGTTATATTTAATTTAGAAACTAGCTCTTACTTTCTTATTGATCTCCAGCATTCCTATAAGTGAGAGAGGTATGACTCGAAATACAGCAAAGTACAACAGCACAGACGGTTGAATGCCCGCCTGGAAAGAAAGAGTGAAATTAGAGACAACCCACTAAGCATAGTTCCTATGCTTCAGGCAACACTATGTTTTCATAAAGGAGAAAACGTCCATCCATCTAGAATGCAACTAAGAGGCAAACAAGTTAAATTTGACATGAAGAAATAAGTATTCAAAACATCCCCACAAAACCTTCCATCATTGGAGCATAAAATTGAAAAAATGATTGACACAAACCACAACCGTAAATATTTCTTTGCAGTGAGAGACTCTGGGTTTAGATCATAAACTGAAGCCCAGAAAACAAACAAGCTAATCAAGAGAAGCACAGCTATCAAGGCTCAATGTATCATTTAAAATTAGCATCATGTTGATAAGAACAGCAGGTCTGCAGGAAAAGAAGGAAAAAAATGCTGCAAGAACTTGTCTGGATTTTTTTCTTTTTGAAGAAGGGACTCTGACTGGAATGACATGGTCAGGCCAGTTCCTTTACACAATACAATGAAATGCAAAAAATGTTCTCAAATGGATCTATGGGACATTACTGGGAATTTTCTGAGTTCCAAAAGATGAATCACGGAACTTTTCCATTCCTAAAGCAAGGGAAGGTGATAGGGTGGGGTAAAAAGGAAAAAAAGAGAGGCAATGATTTTTTCAGTCTTATACTTTGTAGATTATGGCAAAGGAACTAGGGACAGAGTGCTATTTTTTATAGCTGTAGGGTTGGAAGGAACATGAGAGGACAAATCCAAACTACTCCTTTTTGCAAATGAGGAAACTGAGATTAAGAGAAGTTAAGTAACAAAGGCAGGATATAGCCAAACCGGATTCAATCCCAGGTCCTTTACCCCAGATCCAGCTCTCTTTTCACCTGTGCCACATTGCTCTTAAATCAGAGAAAGGTCCTGGAGAAAACATGTGCCAACTCTTTTGTTAACTTTAAAGTGCTATATAGAGGAGCTACTATTGTTATTCTTCAGGGGAAGATATGACTGGGCTTTGTATGTGTCAAAGACATGTTGGAGAAAACAAAGAAAGGACGGGAGAAAGCTCATGCATGGGAGGAATCAGTTAATAGGCATTTATCAAGTTCTTCTTATGCATTATGCACGCTGCTAAGCCCTGGGGATGCAAAGAAATATGTTTGTCCTCAAGGAGTCCACATTCTAATAATGGAGATCATAAGTAAATAAAGAGGTGTGTGTATACAGACACACACATACAACACATCATACATATATGTGGTTTATACAGAATACACCAAAGGCACTCTCATAGGGGATGACACTAGCCAGCTGGGGAAAGTCCTCTTTTAGGAGGTGGGATTTGAGCTGCACCAGAGAAGCTGAGGGGAGAGGTGAGGAGAGAGCTTTCTGGACCTGAGGGACAACCAGTGAAAAAGTACAGAGAAGGGAGATGGAGCATCCAGCAAGAAGGTCATGTTGTTTGAGGTGAGTAAAGTATCAGAAGATAGAAAAGAAATGAAAGGAAGGGAAGGGAAGCTTATGTATGCAAAGGATTTATGAACAGTTTTAAATATAAAAGTCCATGTTTGATTCTGGAAATAATAGGGAGCCCTGGAGTTTATTGCATGCAGGAGTAACATAGTTAGATCTGCTCCTTTGGAGCAGCTAAGTGGAGGATGGGTTGTAGTAGGGAAAAGACTTGAGGCAGGCTGGCCAACCAGAAGGCCATCACAATAGTCCAGGTGTGAGGTAGGAGGCCCTGCATGAGGTGGGGGCCACAAGGGTGGAGAGAAGGTAACATATGTAAAGGATGCTGGAAAAGGTTCAGTTTTGGATATTTTAAGTTTGATATCCCTGTAGCATTTTAATTGGTGAAGTCCAAAAGGCAGTTGGTGATAGGAGACAAGTATTCAGGAGACCAGGATTAGATATATAGATGTGGGTGTCATCTACAAAGAGATAACTGTGCTCATGAGAGAGGATGGGATTTGAATAGAATGAGAAGAGGGCACAGGATAAAACTTTGAGGCATGTCTACATTTAGTGAGCATGAGTTGGACAAAAAGCCAGTAAAAGAGATTGAGAAGTAGAAGAAAGCAGAGAACATGGTCTATTGGCAAGTTAAATGAAAGGGGGGAGAAAGAAATGAGAAGAAATGAAAGCAGTGTTTAGTGCATGAAGGCTGTAAAGTCAAGAGTAAGATACACAGACCTGACATGGAAGGTAACAGTGAAAAACTGACAGATTTTAAGAGGTGGCAAAAGAGAAGAGATTTCAAGCACTTTATTTTATATGTAAGGCACTATGCAAAGTTAGGTAGAGGCTCATTTACTGGAGTGGAGTTAATGATTTCAATTCCTGCCTCAGATACTTATTAGCTGTGTGACTCTGCCTGACTCAGTTTCCTCACATGTAAAATGGGGATAGTAGTAGCACCTACCTCTGAGTTGTTGGGAGGATAAATTATTATTAAAGTGCCTTAAAGAACTCTATTACTATCATTATAAAAGGAGGGACTACATGTTGTAGCCAGGGAGACTGGAAAATTCAAGCTGGAGGTGATCAAAGCTGGAACTAGGGTTATTGCTGGGCTGTTAGGGGAAGAGGTAATTTTCTTAGATATTATTGGGATCAGGAAACTGGGGGCCAATGAGGGTAGAGAGTGGGTGAAGCAATAATAAGCATGGAAAACAAGTTTTACGTTCACAGAAAAAAATAAAATGCTGTTTAATAACAGCCTAGATTGACACCCTCATTTCCTTCTCAGGCCATCATGCATACAATAGCTAAACTCTCTTCCCTTCCCTACCTCAGCTCCTTGGTTCCAGGTTCCAATTTCCAGGCTATCCTCTGACTTGAGTCCCTTGCCTCCTTGTTCTATTGCCCATCATGCCTTGTCAGGCTCTAACCTTTGGAATACTCCCATCTTCACTCCTATTCATGTGCTGCTGAATGGAGATGTAGAAAGCTGTGAAAACGTGATGACTGGGTCTGCTACAAATTTATACATAATCTCAACAGGGTCCTCATTGCTGTAGGACATTCTTTTTATATATTTCACAGACAATTCCCTCTCCCACTCACCACGGCAACTATTCTAAACCTTTTTCATCCAATTTCGAGCTTCCCAAAATGTTCTCAATTGCATCCTATCTTCCAAAAGATTGTTCCTTTTGACATCCTTCAATTTCTCCCTTCCTACTGGTTCCTTCCATGATGCTACTACAAATGTGCCATTGTCTCCCTCATCCTTAAAATCCTGCATTTGATCCTACTAGTCCTGCTAGGTAACTCTGAAGCCTCTCCTCCCCTTAGTGGCTCCTCTCTGAGAAAGTCCTCTACCTTGGGTGCCTCCACTTCCCCTCCTTCCCTTTTACACTCTGAAATATAGCTTCTGACATCAACAGAAACTACTTTTTCAAATATTACCAATGTTATTTACTGGCCAAATAGAATGGCCTTTTCTCATTACTCATCCTTTTTGATATCTCTGTAGCCTTTGACACTTGCTAATCATGTTCTTCTCCAGTACACCCTTCTCTCTCTCCTAAGTTTTTTGTGACACTACTCACTCCTGGTCTTTCTCTGACCTATATGACCACTTCTCAGTCTTCTTTGCTGGATCTTCATTCAGGTCACACATGCTAACCATAAACATCCCTCCAAAACTCTGTGATGAATTCATTTATATTTATCCTCAATAACATCTCACTTATTGATCTCATCAGCTCCCATGAATTCAGTTATTATGTCTATGCAGCTCTAATCTTTTTCCTGGGTTCCAATCTCCAAGTGCCTCTTAGACATTCTGAACTGAATTCTTATAGGCACTTCAAACTCAAATATCCAAAGCAGAATTCAAGCCTTCCCACCCCCAAACTCACCTCTCTTCTCAACCTATCACTGTTGAGTGTATCACTGTCTTCCAATATCACCATCCTCCTCAATAAACTTCAGTGATATCAATAAACTTCAGTGATATCCCCTAAGATAAAATATTAAATCCTGTAATTGCTATTTAAAGGCCTTCACATCCCTCCTGACCTTTTCATCTTCTTACACTTGCCTCCCATTCAAATACTCTTATGATCCAGTGACACTGGCCTTTTTGCTCTTCCTCTGAAAGAATGCTCCATCTCCCTTCTCCATGACTCTCTACTGGCTGTCCTAGAATGTTCTCCCTCCTCACCCCTCCTCCTGACTCTCCTCGATTTCTTTTAATGCTCAGTTCAAATCCTACCTTCTGAAAGTCTTTCCCCAACTGCTACTGCCTTTCCTTCTAAGATTTCCTCTCATTTTTACTCTATCATTTGGACATCTCCATTTTTGATCTCCCTGATTTGAATGTGAACCCCTTGAGGTCAGGGGCTGTGTTTTAGCCTTTCTTGGTGTCCTTAGCACTTAGAAATATGCTTGACACAGAGTAAATGCTGAGATGGCAAGAAAATGGTATAGAATCAGAATGAGACAGAGCTCCCCAGAGAGAAACGAGTCATCATTTGGAGACTAGAAAAAACCCATTATATATAATATGGAAAAATAAAACCAGTTACTTGTTTTGTAGTAACATTTCTTCTATAGGCCTCTGTAGACAAAACCTTACAGATCTGACTTTTTTAATCAACCAAAATGCTAAAAGTCCATATTTACCTGGCGGGCAAGAGCTGTGGCTTTGCTCTGAGCAGATTTGACAACAATGACCTCTTGGGGAGTGTCCCAGTTCAAATATCTTTTTGAAAGAAAAAAAAAAAGAGGCTTATTAATTTGGGATCATCTTTTGGTATATTTTTATTCAAAGATGATGGATACATCCTTTTACAAGGCAATGCTATTTAACTAAGAGTGGGCTGTTGGGAGGATCAAATGAGAGAGATATATTTTTGAAAATCCTTACTTTCTAAGTAACAAGTCTAAGACAGAAGGGCAAGGGCAGCCAACTGGGTTAAATGACTTGCCGAGGGTCACACAACTAGGAAATGTCTGAGGTCAGATTTGAATCCAGATTCTCCTGACTCCAGGCCTGGTGCTCTATTCACTATGCTAACTAGATGCCTCTCAAATGAAATATCTGGCTCATAGTAGGTGCTTAATCAATGTTTTCTCCCTTTTCTAAAACAAAATATTTTATTAATATTTGTAAATCACTGAAAAGTTCTGTTAGAATGTGCAAAATAGCGTCTTAAAGTGTAAATGTCTCTTCTTAATAATTTCCAAGGCTTGGTACTTTAAAATGTTGTGTTTGATCTGCCAGTATCAAAAATTAATTGGTAATAATTAAGATGAAGAAAAGCAAGCATAGACTTTTAAAATGGAAATCTTATAAAAATCCTAAGTAAACAAGTGATGTTCTATTTCAGCATTCAAATGCACATCCATTTCAAAATGTATCGAATTTGCTTAGTTGATGGTGATAAGCAGTTGTGAGCATCATCCTGGACTACCTCAGTCAGAAGTAATCCCTCCCTCCTCTGAACTAGCTTGACATTCTGTACCTCTCTTATTTCACTTTCACATTCTACCTTTTACTATGATCACTGGCAAACACACATTGATTATCCTACTAGACTATGAGATCAATAAGTGCGGGGGGGTAGTTTCTTCTTATTTGTTTTTTTTAATCCTCCATAGGCTCTGTCACAATGCCTTATGCATAGGACCATAGAATTTGGGTTGTAAGGACCTTTAGGGACCACTGAGCCAACTCTCTCATTTTACAGATGAGAAAATTGGCTCAAAGTGGCGAAAGGACTTGTCCAAAGTCACAGTGGTGACTGGATTTGAACCCAGGACTTCATGACTCCAAGTCCAATAATTTATCCAGGCTGCCATTCAAGAATTCAAGGCATAAAAGGAACTAGATGAATATTTATTGACTGAATGAACAAATCAAACTTTTAGAACAAAATAGTCCTTAGAAGAAATAGCCTGAAATTTGGTGATAAATTTTTTTTAAGACTGGCTTAAATTTTGTTCTACAGTCTAAGATGTAAAGTTTATTTAAGAGACAGGCCAGGTAAACAGGGGGCTGGTGTTATAAGTACTCAAATGCCAGTTATGTGTGGGAAACATATCAAAAGGAGAGCTCAATACATTGTAAATCATAAGTCCTGGAAAATAAGTATAGAGTACTTGCTAATAAAAAACTTGGCCTTAAAAGTGACTTCACAGTTTCATACCTGAATTTGCAATAAGAAGCAAGATAAACTTTCTCTAGTACTTCTCCATTATTTGCAGATATACGAAGTAGCCAGTTATGAGCAGTGAGTGCTATGAGGGACGATCTGTAATCTGATGGATTGGGCAGTATGTCCCCCTAGACAAAAAATAAGTGAGGTGTGAAAAGTCTGAATTTAGCCATGAACAAGGGAGATGGCCTAGCAGCCAAAGAAAACAGCCAAACGCATAAGGAAAAATTCAAACCAAGATGCAGCCTGGGAGAGAGGAACATTAAATGCTCAAGTATACCAGTCCTATTCATTAGGATGGAAGAGAGCTAAGGTTGTGTGTATATAAGGTTGCATTCATTAATAACTCCTAAAAATAGATCTGTCATAGAAATATGTCTGAAATTTGGCAATTAAGTGCCACATGGAAGAATTTATCCTACTTCTTCTGTCTTGCTTTATATGACTTCTTTTACTTCAAAACTCTTGTTATATGCCTAAGAAACAAATTATACTAACTGCTTTGCTGTTCACTCTTGGTTCTATTCTAGTCTCAATCTTTAACAAAATGCTATCTGGGACTAAAAAGCAAAAGGGGAAGGAGAGGTGGACATTCATAGTGGTGCAGGGTCCTTTTACTCTTAATAAATTACTCCATCCAATAGTTTAGTTGCTGTGCCATCTGGAAGTAGCCCCTAATCTCATTGGGTAGCTGCCACAAGGTGGAAGTCTAATGCAACAAGAAGGAGTGAAGGGGGAGGGAGCCTGCATTGGGTTTATCAGATAAGAACATGATTGGAAAGATTAAGGGAAATGGGAAATTTCGGATCTAGCCAGTGTTTCCTTAGGCTGAGAAGAAAGGCTTTGCAGTGAAAAGGAAGCAGACATAGTCATCTCTTCATAAATGGTTGTTAAATAACTAAATTAGTAAATAAATATATTGCATATAGGTATGTTAAATCCCCCTTTCACCCTTCTTCCAGATGTCAGGAAAAGTTAAAAAAAAACACAAAACCAAAATAATCCAAGCCCTTCTTGTTTATCTATTCTATATTGAGGTTATCACTCTATACTTTAAATAATGCCTAGGTACCAATTCATTTTAAGCTATATATACAACTATACTGGCAATTTTTCCTACCCCTACCTGATTCACTCCTCAAGTCTAAGTACAAATAACATTCCTAGACAGTAAAAAGCTTTAAAAGTAGAATATTATCAACAGAATGTTTCTTTTTTTTTTTTTTTGTCTTTGAATCTCCATTGCTTAGTATAGTTGCTTGACACATAGAAGGTGTTTAATAAATGCTTGCTGATTGACAATACACTTCTAGATATTTTTCCAAGAAAAATGTTCTTTAATTTCAAATAAAGGGAGGAAAATTGCACAGAGGCAAAGTTAGGAACTAGGCAATAACATCTTCCACTTATGCATGACTGCCCTTTATTTCACTAGTGGTTTGTCCTGGTATTGTCAAAAAATGCAATTAAATACTGAAGAGGTGGCCTTGTAACCATTAAAAAAGAACTTTAGCAGAAAAGAGCTTTATTTGGCTTTCATTCTGATACAGTGTAAATTATTTCTTGGCAAAATGAAACAAACCAAGCCATTCTTATGGTTAGAGTTTAGGTTTGCTCTCATACTTTGTACCTTTGGATGTTAAGAATGCAAAAAATACTGGCTTTAGAGTGAAAAGACCCAGAGGGCCTAGGTTTGAGGTCTAATTCTATAATCTGCTGCTAGCTGAGTGATCTTAGTCAAGTCACTTCTCTGGAACCCAGTTTCCTAGGCTTTTTTCTAAAAATAGATTTATTATATATTTTTTACCATTCATTAAAAATTTTTTTTAAGTTCCACATTATTTCCCACCCTTCTCCCACTCATTGAAAAGGGAAGAAATGTGATATCAATTATGCATGTGAAATCATGTAAAATATATTTCCATTTTAGCCATGTTGCAAAAAAAAAAAACCACAACAAAAAAAAAGAAGAAAAATAGAGTGAAAAATTATGCTTTAATCTTCATTCAGACTTCAACAATTCTCTCTGGAGGTAAATAGCATTTTTCATTATAGGTCCTTCGGAATTGTCTTGGATCACTGTATTGATGGGAATAGCTAAATCATGCATATTTGATTATCTTATAATAGTGCTGTTGGATTGTAAAGTGTTCTCCTCCTTTTGCTT
The DNA here is from genome assembly GCF_016433145.1 of Gracilinanus agilis. Taxonomy (NCBI): domain Eukaryota; kingdom Metazoa; phylum Chordata; class Mammalia; order Didelphimorphia; family Didelphidae; genus Gracilinanus; species Gracilinanus agilis. Next base: position 251,366,845 of record NC_058132.1, read on the forward strand.
ATTTCATTCGGCATCAGTTCATGTAGGTCTTCCCAGAATTTTCTGAAATCATCCTGCTCATCATTTCTTATAGCACAATATTATTCCATTACAATCATATACCACTACACATGGGCATCTTCATAATTTATCACCACAAAAAGAGCTATTATAAATACTTTTGTACAAATAGGTCCTTTTCCTTTTTCTTTGATATCTCTGAGATACACATCTACCAGTGGTATTGCTGATATTAATTTATTGCCCTTTTGATCATAGTTCCATTGTACTCCAGGATGGTTAACTCAGTTCACAACTTCATGAACAGTATTCATCAAGGTCCCAATTTTTCCATATCCTCTCCAACATTTGTCATTTTCCTTTTCTGCCAGATTAGCCAATCTGATAAGTATGAGGTTGTATCTCAGAGTAGTTTTAATTTGCATTTCTCTAATCAATAGTGATTTATAGCATTATATGATTACAGTTTTGAGTTCTTCTGAAAACTGCCTGTTTATACCCTTTGATCATTTATTAATTGGATAATGACTCATATTTCTTTATATATTTGAGATATAAGGTTTTATCAGAGAAACTTAGAGCAAAATTTCCCCCCTAGTTTCCTGATTTAATTCTAATTGGCTGTATGTGGGTTTTTTTGTGCAAAACCTTTTAAATTTAATGTGATTAAAATTATTCATTTTATTTCCTATGATGATCTCTAACTCTTATTTGGTTGTAAATCCTTCTCTTTTCCATAAATCAAACAAGTAAATTTTTTCATGCTCCTCTAATTTGCCTATGATATCAAGGCTAATAAATGAAAGGGAGGTTGGACTAGATGATATTGAAGATCCCTTCTTCCAGTGCTAACATTTTATTAATCTATATCCATGGGGTTTTTTTGTGTTTTTTTTTTTAAATCCTTAACCTCTCTGCACTGGTTCCTTGGTGGAAGAGTAGTAAGGGTGGGCAATGGGGGGTCAAGTGACTTGCCCAGGGTCACATAGCTGGGAACTGTCTGAGGCCAAATATGAACCCAGGACCTCCCATCTCTAGGCCTGACTCTCAATCCACTGAGCTACCCAGCTGCCCCCCATCCATGTTGTTTTGAGCAAAGCTACATTTAAAAAATAAAAACAAAACTATAAATATTATTAATGGAGTAATAGAAAAAAGTTTCCAGACTGAGCTATCTACTGGAAAAAATTATTTTATTTTACCTTTTCTCTTGATAAAGGACATAGATTCATATTATATATTCATCTGAAATATCATAACATTCAAATAGCTGTGTAATATGATTTTCCCAATAAACAAATACTGTGTATTCATGCTGTTAGGACAGTAGATACAATAATAATTTAATTTTAAAAAAATGTATAATAAAGGAAGTTTGATATTAAAATCTCCATCTTTGAAATTTTTGTCATTTGCTAGTCCTCAAAAGTTTTGAATACAAAAATGAATTTTGTTACAAATACTGATTAAAAATGAAATTATTCATTTTAATTAATTATTAGTATCAAACTATGAAATCAAATTATTAAATTATGCAAATAATTTAAAATAAATTATCAAACTATGGGAATTTCCTAATGTTTATTGTTTTGTGATGACCACACAAGGCAATCAAAAGAAATAATTACTTCTTGAATTCCTTGGATTTTCAGAAGATAATCCCCTACTGAGTTTCTCTAATCATAAATCATCTCAAATTTCTCTCCTACTTCTAACACTTTGTGATAACTGCCTTTTTGCCCCATATCAATAACAAACTGTCTTTCTAGAATGAAACAATTTTTTTTACATTTACTAGCAGATTCTGGGAAGACAAGTCTTACCACAGGGCACTCCCACAATAAAGCGTCCTCTATTTTTTCTGATTTAGAACACTTTGGCATCTCATAACGCTTTCTTGGCTCTGCTGCAACACTGAGGAAAAATGATAACAAATGATCACTCTTAAGAAATTCTACAGTTGATAGGTGGTTTTATCCATTCTAACTGGTTACTGAATTACCCTTTTTATAGTTCTTCATTTTCATGAAGTGCCACCTTGACCTCAAGCCACACAGAATGAATCAAAAGATTTTCTTTTTCCTCCCAAGAAATTTTCCCTGAATAATTCCAATTTAAAAATAAGTACCATTTAAATAGGGGAAATATACTAGTAGTGGGATGTTCAGGTCCCTAATTCTGAGCCTCTCCTTTAGCTGTAAAATGGGACTGAAAAGTTCCTTCATCACAAGGTTGTTATGAACATTAGATAAGATATGAAAAGAGCTTGGAAACTTTCAAGTGCAATGTAAATCTGAGCTCTTGTTATTCTTCAGGAGAACTTTCTCTAGGACACTATCTTATTGGACAACCAGATGCCTACTTGATTCATTTTTGTCAGTCCATCAACTCTAAGACTGAGCAGAGTAGCACAGGATTGCAAATAAGAAGTGTTTCTAATGAAAAATTTTGGTTATCACAACCTTCTAGCAAGAGAGCCCAAATCAGTACCATCCATTCATAATAATGAATGAAATGTTTTCAAAACTAACCCTAATCACTTTGGTTACTGGCTATTGTTAGTCTATTATGTGATGTGAAACACCATCAGCATTCTAAAAAATGTTATTTCATTTATTTTTTTATTCAGGACTTCTGATTTCATTGTTAGAGGAAATTGTGGGAGAGGAAATGCCATTCAGTGTTTGCCTGGAAACTATTCTGGAACTAAACTGTTCTAGAATAAAATCTTAAATCTTGCCAGGAGGCACTCTATATTTGCCTCAAACAGAACTGGAATCCAGGCCATCCAAACTCTTGAATTGTTTTCTATCCTGTAGTCAACCTACATGATAAGAGAATTTGCTGCTTTAATTTAGAATTTAGAGAGCTGAAACAGAACAACAAAAAATTTGAGATTCCAAACATTCAAAAATTGTTTTGCCACTAAGACTTTACCTTGAATTCTTTACCCCGCCCCCATTTGTTTCATATTGCTACCTCACCAAGCACAAGATGGTGTTTCTCTAGAAATTCTGGGGAAATTTAGAATCAGTATGAGCAAAGAGGTGTAATAAATGTGAATTTTCACAAAAAAATCACCTGCTGACACAGCACCGGTAATTGTCAAAATATATTCTTCCTCTCTCATAGGCAATTGGTGATTTAGAATGAGTTGTCCAAACATTCTTGAATTTAGTGCTTTTCTGAAAGATAAAATGGATGCTGTATTTACAATTTGGTCAACAGTTTGGTCATATTCTCTCCAAGTGACAGGGAACCAACTTAAAGTTAGCTAGCCAAATGCAAAATGGATGCTCTCTTAAGTAAAGTGAAAACTTTAATTAAGTAAAATTTCAAAACTGACCTGGCAACTTGCAAATCATTCTCTACTAATACTTTTACATTGAAATGTGGTTGCATGACTATTGTGGATATTAAAATTAGTTAGCAAGGCTTTTAGAGAAAAAGCATTTAAAAAATTAAAATAACAAAAAAGGAACAGTGACTAGATACTAAGAAATAAAACAGGCAGTTCAGTAACCAATAGTAAAGCTTCTGCCTTACTTTTTTGTCTGCTTTTTCAGCCATAGTAGATGGGGAGGGTAAGGCTGGAGACTTGCCTAAGTTCTGGTAGAAGTGGGAGTCTGCGTTTCCCAACAGGAGGGAAAAGAAAGATCTTGTGGGCACTTTGCTTGATTTTTAATTATTTTTGATCTGTATTAGTGTGCATTAATCAATCTCCTCATTTGAAGACCCTTCAGTGCCCCTCCCTCTCTTTATGTCTTCCTTAACAACTGCTCATCTAGGGAAACCACATTTAAAACAACCCAATTTGCTTCCTCCTCCAACTCCACCCACGCAACTCCAAGCAAAACCTATCACCTCTTCCAGGAGGTGGGGGGTGGGGTTGGGGAGATCTTTCTTTAGCTGATCTCCGCAGAGTAAATATTCCGATCCGTGCAAAGATCCACCCCTATTCCTGAGGCCTGGAAATGAAGCATTCAACTCACCTCCAGGAAGAAAGGTGATAGACTCAAATGGAAGATTCTTTTTTTTCAGATAAAGCTACGGTCGGAATTTGTTTTGACTATGAATATTTGTTACAAGGACTTTTTTTCCCCCCTCCTTTGGAGGGAGGGGATAGCAAAAAAAAATTAGAGGAAAAAAGAGAGGGGATCCTTGAAACATTCAAGAGAATAGGGCAGTCAGTATGAAACACAAAGGAAGAGAGCTTTGAAAAATCACTTGATGAATGTATGATGTATTTCTAAAAGAAAAGCAATGTATGTAATGAGAGACCCGCAGTTTTTTGTACAATCCTTTTTTCTGTTGTCGTATATGGAAAGTCCATTTTATTTGGTATTTAAATTCAAAATAAAAACATTTAATTAAAAATTTAAATATTGGTGCGGGGGTGGGGTGGAGGGAGGAGGAGTGAGAAGATGAAAGAAAAATGACAGCAGTTACCTGGCACACCAGCTTCCTCAGGATCCCCAAGTTTGTCCTTTGGACCATCCCTGCATCGTTAGAGAAAAAGCCCTGGGCCCTTCTGCTCAGCTGGCTGCATATGTTGGGCTTCCCTCGGGCCCGCGGACGCCCGGAGGTCGAATCCGAGCACATCTGGGGGAGTGGCAGGCCCGGGGAAAGCGCGCGGAGGTCCCCCTGGGGCCGGGCGTCGGGCACGAAGGCTGGACTGGCGAGTGATCAGAGAAAAGAGCCACTTCATTACCTCGTCGGGCCAGGGCCCGGGCCCAAGTAGTCCCGGGCCATCCTGCTCTGCCCTTCCCCAACCCTGAGAAAGAGCGGCCTTCTAATTCCCGGCTCTAAGCTCCGCGGAGGTGGGCGGGGGGCGGGGGGCGGGGGGGCGAGAAGGAGAGGACCTGGGGCAGCGGGGAGAGGGCGGCGCGAGGGAGAGTAGGACCGAAGGGAACTTTGGCTGGAGAGCGATTGGGATAATCCGTGCTTGGCACTGAGGTTCAGAACCCCGGGGTAGGTGACCCAGAGCTGGACCGGGGGGCCTACACTGCAGCAGGCCTTCTAGGCGGACGCAAAGAGGGGAAAGAAAATAGACCCACTTCCTGGAGGCCTGGAGGCCCACCCGGTCTCCGGCAGAGGTAGTAGAGGATGCTCCAAGACTCAGTTCAAGCAGTGTGCCTCCCCTCCCCCTCCCTTCCAAGGCACCCGGAGGGGAACAAAAAGAGGCCGCCTCTCCACCTTCGGCCTCCGAGTGCCGCTAGCTCCCCGGGAAATGTAGTTTCCGACAGTCATGGAACATGCTTCCGGACTATCATTCCCATCAGGCTCTGTGCGCGGAGGGCGGGGCTAGGTGGATTGGGGTGGAGTTGTTCCCGCCCTCGTGTAGAACCACGTGGTCCTTACAACCTGGTCAGGCTAGGCTTGGGACCAGCGGGCCCAGGTTAAGTAGATTCTCCATTGGGGAAGGCAGGATTCGTGTCTGGACAGCTAGACGAGGAAGAGAGGAATTGGTCAAGGGCTGTGTACGGGAGATGCTTTGCATTCCCTTTTGCAGACCTTTGGTCCCTGCTAATACAGCTCTCTCTGCATCCCTACTGTGAGTCCTTGCTCACATCCTGGGTCAGGGACCGAGAGGGGCGCTGTGTTCCGGCGTCCAAGCTCCTTCTTATGCAAGAAGGGAGGGTCTTGTCTAAACCAGAAAATCGAGCGGCTCATTAAAGGTATGTTACTCCTCCCTGGGCCCCTTCACTTTCATCCACGCCCCACTCCACCCTTAAAACCAGCTTCCTCATCAATATTCAGTATTCACTATTTATTAAACAGCCTATTGTGTGTCCACTGTGCTTTACTGGGCAATGGGTGTATAAACTAATGAAAGTTTTATTAAGCTCCTACTAAGTGCAGAAAGCCATTCTGGGCTCTGGGAAATGAAAACAGTCCCTACTCTAAGGGAACTTGCTTTCTAGTGGGAATAACAACTACACATAGAAACATCTACAGCATCAATATAAAGTGAATAAAAACAAGTACATACTAAGTTATTAAATACTAGGTAGTTTGGGAGAGAGGACATTAAATATTTGGAGGGAACTTGAGCTATATCTTAAATTATTTGCCCAAGGCCACATAAGGTAGTAAGAGGCAGGATTGAGATTCAAATTCTAATCACCTCCTTTCTGGTCAATGCTCTTTCCTCTACATTATGACACATGAGGTATAGAAAGATATGAAACAAAGAACTGGACGCACAATAAAAAGAGAAATGTAAATCAAATGCTTTAAGAGAAAAAAGGATAGAATCACTTTTCTTGAGGGAGAGGGAAGACTGAGGAGAGAATAGGGAAACTTGATAATGAGTTAGGGTAGAAAAGAAAACCAGTAGAGAGTAAGAATAAGGTGTGAGATGGGATAAGGTACTATAGGCAACAAAAGGGAGTAGATTTAAAAGCTAAAGTGGTACTTTAGCCTCTACTACTAGCTCTCCCACTTAAGACTGAAGGGAAGGAGAAAAAAGTGAATAAAAATCCTGAGCAATTTTATGAGGTAAACGTTATCTGTTGAAAGTAAAGGGGTAGGAATAAGGAGAAAAGGGTTGGAACAACCTTTATTAAAGGAATTAAGGATTGTTGCACATCATTGAGCTCAGAGCTGAGGTTAGATTGCATTAAATCTTGGTGGGTCTAGTTAGCATAGTAATCAGATTTTCCCTAGCAGAGCTTGGAATCAGAGAAAGTATACCCAGAGTTGAAGATATTCAAGGCAAAATAGCAGAAGGTCTAGGGAATGGGGAAGGAGCATAGAGTAGTAAGAATATTCAATATGTTTGGAGTCAAGAAGTACTGGGTTCCAGTTCTGCCTCCTCCACTTAATAGTTGTTTGACTTTCATAAGTAGGCAAGTCATTTAATCTCTGAGCCTTGATTACTATATCTGTAAAATGGGATGGTGATACTCCTTGTACTACCAACCTCTATGAGCTAGTAATTAAATAAGAACAAAGTGATTGTTCTTAGTTAATAATGGGAGAACAGACTAGAACTAGTCCAACCTAAGGAGGGCCAGAGAGTCAGGGACTTAGAGGTTATCTAGTCCAAACTCTTAATTTAATAGATGAGGAAACTGAGATGGGGGGGAGGGGTAACTTGACTTGCCCTTGGTCTTATGACAGAAAGTGACAGAGCTTTCAAACTCAGGTCCTCTCACTCCAAATCAAGCTTTCTTCCCTTGCATCATACTACCCCCTCTCAGGGCCAGGGCATAGTAGTAGGAAGACAGCAGTCATAAGTAGGTTAATGAGATAGCCTAGGAGAATAGAGAGGGGTAGAAGTTTGTGATTTAACTCAAACACATTCTGATTAGCACTTAGCACAGTAACCTGGCACTTAGCCATTTAATAACTGTTTATTGACTGACTGTCACTCCAGTACTCCCTAAACTCCTTAAGTTCTCTATTACCTCTTGAATTGAGACATTTAAAGCTCTTCACTACCTTTCCAACCTTTCTTTACCTTACTTCCTTTCATTCACTTGGTACTAAGGCCAAGGGAGGTAGTATAGTAACAGTAAAAAAAAGTATTGACTTTTGAGTCAGAGGACCAGGGTTCAAATTCCCGCTTTTATTCTTTACTGCTTGTATATTAGTTAAGTCTCCTTCAGACTTGATTGCCTCATCTGTAAAACAGAGAATTTGTCTAGATGTCCTCTGAGGTTCCTTTTTGTTCCAAATCTGTAATCCTGTACTTGAGACTGTCTTTACACTTCCTCATACAAGATACTCCATCTCGTCTCCTTGTTTTTACATTGATTGTCCCTCATATTTGGAACATGTTCCCATCTCATTTCTGCTTCTTAGAATCCCCATTTTCCAATCAGGTTTAACTCAAGTTTCATCTTCTAAATGAAATTTTTCCTGATTCGCTAATGTGTTATTGCCTTCCCTTCCCCTTTATCTTATTTTACATATAGTGTGTCTTTCTCTCTCTCTCTCTCTCTCTCTCTCTCTCTCTCTCTCTCTCTCTCTCTCTCTCTTTCTCAGTGTTATCTTTCCTGGTTATGTTATAAATTCCTCAAGGATCTATACGTTTAACTTTTGTATCCCTAGCACTTAGCACACTCTCCTGACACATAGTAGGCACTTAAGGTTGAAAGAGCATATTTAGTAGGATAATTAGGTGGTAGTTGTAATCACACAGAGAAAGTTGGAGGTGAAGTCTAGGAGGGAGAACATTCTGACTGATAATAAGGTTTGCTACTGTCATGAAATAT